>NW_008794456.1:212158-219270 GCF_000699145.1 Aptenodytes forsteri | reverse complement strand
CCCCCGGCTGGGCCACCCACCCCAAACCCCCTGCCACAGCCCAGGACAGACATGCTTGGGGCCATGCTTCCAGCTGCACCGAGCTCCAGCCCACAGCCGGGCAGCGTGCGGGGGACAGCCGAGGTGGGAACTGTCCCCGACCCTCTGGGACCCAGCTGTGCCCTCGGCCGGGAGCCCGTCACCATTGCCCCACCACTGATCCAAAACTCCAGCCAGAAGCATGCCCTCGGCCTGCTTTTGCTCCGAAATTCAGGATATTTTCTGCTTCACAGGGCGCTCCCGTGCCCTTTGCAAATGGAAATGAGATGAAGGAGCGGGGAGAGACAGTGCTGGGCTCTGCAGGCAGGTCTGGCGGGGGTGAAGTGTCCTCCACCGTCCAGCCTGGTGGCCCCAGAGCGAGGTGTCCCAGGGGGAGCATCCTCCAACACACGGAAATCGGGTAGAGACAACCCCCCGCCTCCTCGGAGGTGCCAGCGAAGGCTGATGGACGATTTCCCCCATTTATTGGGGTTTCAGAAAGTGCTGCCTGGGACGGATGGGAGATGCCACCCGGCACCGGCCAGCCCTCCCCGGCAGCGACATTCTCCACAGCCCCGGCCCCGGGGGTCCGATACCCGTTGGGATTTGCTCAGGACCGGCTGCGGTGTGAGTGTGCGGGGCGGTGTCACCCACGGCAGAGCCCCCCCCTTGGCCTTTCGGCCATTGGCACCCAGTTTGGGCGGCAGGGGGGGCCCGGTGGGACAGCAGGGCTGACCCCCACGGTCACGTCCCCTCCCATGACACCAGGATCCAGCGGAAAGTGTCCACGCGGACGTGGTGTTTCCTCCCATTTTCCACACACAGGGCAAACCCGTATGGTTTTCTCCCAGTGGAAAACAAAATATAGCCGGGGAGGTGGGAGCACCCGGCCGGAGGGCGCGGGTGGGCAGTGGGACCCCAGGCAGCAGCCGGGGTTCAGGCCATCACGTTTGGGGTTCCTGCCCCAGCATCAGAGCCAAATCCAAAACTGTCACCAAAACTGTTTTCCATCGGAAAATGTCATTTTTAGGGAACAATTTCCCTTAAATTATATCCACTTGGAGTATGCCGAGACAGCCTTGGAGATCGCCCTGGAAATGCCCAGCCCTCTCGTGACGTTTAGAATTGAAATTTTCAATCACAAATTCTGAAATTGTTTTTCACTGCGGGGCCATTTTCAATTGGAAATGCTTAATGATAAAAACGTCAATTAATTATTTCACATTTACTTACATTAGCCATTCTGCCTAGTGCCAGCTGAGCTTGGGGAACTGCAGAGGTACCCAGATATTTTGGGTTATCTCCTAAGTCATGACAGGAGCAGCTGTCCCGTAGAAGAGCCCAATTTCCAGAGGGTCCCCTTTTCCCCCCCTGAGGAGAGCTGCTCCTTTCCTCCCTTTAGAAATGTTGTCCAATCCCCCACCGAGAAGCCGGTGCTCATCGCCCCAGCTCCCTGACGTGCTTTGGGAAACAAAATGCCAAAAAGGTGAATTTCTGAGGAACCCGAGGGGCTGGGGCCAGGCCGGCGGAGGCAGCGGCCGGGCTGTGCCAGCCTGGTCCTGCCGCTGCGTGGTACCTGGTTATAACACAGATTTATTGCCACCGGCCCAGGGCCCTGCCAGCTGCAGGGTAAACCCCACCACGTGTCCCCGCCACGGGGAAGGGACGGAATTAGCTCGTCCACGTGAGTGGGTTTACTCCACAAGCATGCTCTGACACGGGCTGGCATGTGGGAAGGGGACCCAGAAGCTACTGGAGGTGCCCAGCTTCTTCCAGGGTGACCCTGGGCATCGCCAGCGGCCACCTCCTGCAACGGGACCCAGGACCCACCTCCCTTCCAGGCCAGTGGGAGCCAGATACCTTCAGCGTCTGGATCCGACCTGGGAGTCATTAAATACGGGATCACCCAGGCTGACGTCCCCCACTGCCACCCACTCGCTTCAGAACAGGCTCGGTACCCAAGGTTTTAGCAGCAGAAGTCGGCTGCAGGCTACCGCGGTTGGACATGATGCTTTCCCCCAGCCAGCTGCCTCCCCATCCCGCTGTCCCCACGTCCCCTGCGCCAGCCCCGGAGCGTTCCAGGTCCCTCAAGGAGGTGGGTCAGACTTAGTCTGGCAGAGAACTGCTCCAGCAGAACGGGGCACCCTTCTGCTGCGTCCAGAAAAAGCTCCACCAGAAGTGGCCCAGGGGGGAGGACAGGAGCACCCAGCTGGGAAGAGCACTGGGGGGTGGGAGCAGCACCCCTCAAACCAGGCTGCACTAGGATGGGGCACCCCGACCCACAGCACAGTGCACGCGGGGCTGCAGCTTCCCCAAGCAGAGGGGGGAAAAAACGTTCCCCGCTGGGCAATTCCCACGGGAGAACGGTCAGAGTAAGCACCCACGGCACAAAACGGCAGGGCTACAAAAGCAGCTGGGTGGAGGCAACACGAACCACAGAAGATGTTAGAGACTATTTTCCCACGCACAGCAGAGCACGGTGGGTGGGTGGGTGGGTAGATGGATGGATGGGTGGAGGCCTCCTCAGAAAAGAACATACTTGGCTATGACACCTATATTTTCTGCATGGTCTAGAAAAGGGATTTCCAACAAAGCTTTGGAAATTCAGCTTCCCCGTACCCTGAGGACTGCAGAGACTCCGAGGACGAGGAGCGCGCTGCTTTGCGGCAAGCAGGCCAGCGTTACGGTCCTACCTGCCTCTTGTGCCTTGGGGAAGCCCCAGCCCACGGCTCCCATCACCAAGCTCTGGATGACTCTCACTCCCTCCAGACCGCAGCTTTCCTGCGGTTCTCCCCGTGAGAGGACAACTTGTGCTGGCACCGACCATTGTTTCATTGTTGTCTCCCTGCAGGGACTGATAGTTGTTAATGACTTGAGGTGCGATTAATTTTTAACGGCATCATCTTAATTGCCAGGCTATAAATAGACCTTCCTGCCCCTTCTCTGGCTCAGCTGCTTTCTCACATGTTTTGCTCCACGTCGGGGGGAATCGCAGTCCTGAAAGCCCTGCGCCGTGAGTACCCTCCCCACGCTGCGGAGGATGCTCGGGGCGTATCGGGCCACCGGCAGCGACGGAGCTGTAGGAGCCCAGCCTCTGCCAAGGATGGCCCAGGAGTTTGTCCCAAGGAAGGTCTGCCAGACCGGCTGTGACGGAGCCCGTCGCAGCGAGGGGAACACCAGGGGATCCATGGGGGTCCCGTGGACTTTCCAGCAGCCAGGCAGGCAAGAAACGCGATATTAAGACCTCTCTCCACTCTGTGCCCCACCATTCCTCTACAAAGGGTCTTCAGATGCTGCACAGGAGCCAAGGAGCCCAAAAGCTCACCAGTAGCTTCCAGGAGGTGCATGGGTCCGAGAGCCGCCAGCAGCGCTCCCGGGCATGGCCTCCTCGTCTGAGGACATCCCTGTCCCTCAAAGCTCCTGCCTTTGGGAGGGGACGAGCTGCCTCTCGGCAGAAGGACAAGGCTTGGAGCTCTGTGGAGAACACCTGATACAACCAGCCCTGTCCTGACCTCCTGGGTGCCCGGCCCTCAAAAGGGGCCCTCGTTGGATGTGAGTGTCACTTCTCTGTCCTCACTCTAACGAGGGCAGGAAGAGCTGGCAAATACACCAGGGCACTTGAACCTGAGCCTAGCGTTGAACTCCTGACCCAGAAAGCAAAGTCTCCCGGCCCAAGCAAATCCCCTCGGCCAGCCCATCCCGCCTCTCCTCCTGCTGGGGGATTTGTGGGAATTACCCTCCCTCCACCATCCCCCCCGTGGTCCTTCTGCCTGGCAGCCTCCTCTCTGCCTTGCGTTTTCTATCCCTTAATGACACTAAGAAGGGGCACTTTTCCCCTAATGCCTCGGGATGTGTTGCCTGGAGAAAGCCCGATGAGCTGATACGGGCTATTCTCTGCTCGGAGCACGGGGCCTGATTCTGGAAGGGTTGTGCCGGGGTGGGCTGGGGCAGCCCCTCCGCAGCTCTCCGCGCCGGGGATGTGGGAGCTCACCTGGGATGCAGCAGCTGGTACATCCACATCTTCAGGCTGCTGCTTGACAAGTTAATGAAAATATTCTACAGGCTAATTAAACTCGTTTAACACTAACCATGTCCGTGGATTAATCAGAAAAAGCACAAATGGCATTGGGCTGGAGCCCGAGCAGCTCCCAGCAAGGCAGAACAGGTACATGGCTCCCTGGAGGGAGGAGGCGAATTCCCTGGGCTGGAGGGAGCTGCCGGCTGTGGCGGAGCCCGTCGCAGCGAGGGGAACACCAGGGGATCCATGGGGGTCCCGTGGACTTTCCAGCAGCCAGGCAGGCAAGAAACGCGATATTAAGACCTCTCTCCACTCTGTGCCCCACCATTCCTCTACAAAGGGTCTTCAGATGCTGCACAGGAGCCAAGGAGCCCAAAAGCTCACCAGTACCTTCCAGGAGGTGCATGGGTCCGAGAGCCGCCAGCAGCGCTCCCGGGCATGGCCTCCTCGTCTGAGGACATCCCTGTCCCTCAAAGCTCCTGCCTTTGGGAGGGGACGAGCTGCCTCTCGGCAGAAGGACAAGGCTTGGAGCTCTGTGGAGAACACCTGATACAACCAGCCCTGTCCTGACCTCCTGGGTGCCCGGCCCTCAAAAGGGGCCCTCGTTGGATGTGAGTGTCACTTCTCTGTCCTCACTCTAACGAGGGCAGGAAGAGCTGGCAAATACACCAGGGCACTTGAACCTGAGCCTAGCGTTGAACTCCTGACCCAGAAAGCAAAGTCTCCCGGCCCAAGCAAATCCCCTCGGCCAGCCCATCCCGCCTCTCCTCCTGCTGGGGGATTTGTGGGAATTACCCTCCCTCCACCATCCCCCCCGTGGTCCTTCTGCCTGGCAGCCTCCTCTCTGCCTTGCGTTTTCTATCCCTTAATGACACTAAGAAGGGGCACTTTTCCCCTAATGCCTCGGGATGTGTTGCCTGGAGAAAGCCCGATGAGCTGATACGGGCTATTCTCTGCTCGGAGCACGGGGCCTGATTCTGGAAGGGTTGTGCCGGGGTGGGCTGGGGCAGCCCCTCCGCAGCTCTCCGCGCCGGGGATGTGGGAGCTCACCTGGGATGCAGCAGCTGGTACATCCACATCTTCAGGCTGCTGCTTGACAAGTTAATGAAAATATTCTACAGGCTAATTAAACTCGTTTAACACTAACCATGTCCGTGGATTAATTAGAAAAAGCACAAATGGCATTGGGCTGGAGCCCGAGCAGCTCCCAGCAAGGCAGAACAGGTACATGGCTCCCTGGAGGGAGGAGGCGAATTCCCTGGGCTGGAGGGAGCTGGGGTAGATGATGGAAGCACCCTCCTCATCCTCGCCTGAGCGTGGGCAGCTGCGCAACTCCTCCCCGTGTCCCTTCAGTGCGGCAGGCCTGGCTGAGCCCCGCAGACGGGCACGGGGACAAGGTGCGGGGCTGGCTCCGGCGTGTCGGCAAGGTGGCCCGGAGCACGGCGGGATGCTGGCGGGCAGCTCTGCAAGCCGCGAGGGGAGGGCAGGCTCATCCACGGCAGCTGCCGATGAGCACCGGCTTCTGCAGCTGGTGCTGCTCTGGGCCAGGGAGCGCCGGCGGCACACGCAGCTCCGAGCCTCCCCCCAGCACGGAGGGGCTGTGCTGCTTCTCCCTGTCTTAGCCTGGGTGAGACCCCTCTGTGCTGGGTGACCCCCCCCTCTGTGCTGGGTGACCTCCCCTCTCCCTTGGGTGACCTCCCCTCTCCCTTGGGGCAGGGGCCAGAGACAAGAAAGCAAGAAGATCTCTGCTCCCCAACACGGAGGTGGGCCATTCTGGCTTCCCTGCAAGGAGCAGCGACAGCCTCCTGCTTCAAAGTCTGACAAAAAGCGGGATCAGATGCCAGGAAAGTAAAATAAGAGCCTAAAAGAGGCTTTTTTTTTTTTCTCCGGCAGGATTTCTCAGGGGCGCAGCCTGATCAGCGGACCCACTTACGGGGACGCTTGGCTGCAGCTCTCCAGCTGTGATGACATCGTGTCTCTTCATATCTCATCACGCTGTTTGCACCACTCTCTTCTCACAGAGGAGTGGTGAATCATTCTGCCACACTCCCCCCCCCCCCCCGAACATTCGCAGGCACAAAAAAACCCTCCTCAGCGGCCCCTTCCTCCGTGCCCCCTGCTTTGCTCTTCCCTCCCATGGTGGGACACGGTGGGCTCCCATCGCACCCGGGGGTCCCCGCAGAGAGCCAAGTCGGGAGCAGCTGGCGGGGGGAGGCTTCCTAATCCTGAAACCAGGATATCGTTCAGTGAGGGGACGGAAAGGATCCGTCCCGATGTCCCAGCCACCAGCACAATGCAAACGTCAACCAAGAAAGAGCCACAAGATGCTGCTGGTTGGGAATCCACCAACAAAACATTAGATGGAGCAATTATACCACGAACTGCCCTAAGTCCTGGGAGCTGCTCCTGGATAACGCTGGGAGGAAAATCACCAAAAGTACCCAAAATACCCTGATTGTTGCAAATGTTGGATTTGTCCCTGCCTGAGCTGATGGACACAGGGGAGCCCCAGGGGACAGGAGTGGCTGGTGGTGACTATCCAGTCTCCGGGCCACATCCAGAGCAGACCAGCACG
Source organism: Aptenodytes forsteri (assembly GCF_000699145.1). Classification (NCBI taxonomy): domain Eukaryota; kingdom Metazoa; phylum Chordata; class Aves; order Sphenisciformes; family Spheniscidae; genus Aptenodytes; species Aptenodytes forsteri. Next base: position 212,659 of record NW_008794456.1, on the reverse strand, counting down.
CTGCGTGGACCCTCCAGACCTAAGGGCTGCTGTAAAACCCCCCGGTCACCCAGCTCTTGTAATGACCGGAGAAACCTCCCAGCCACGAACGTCGGGGAACTGGGGCAGGGGGTGATGCCTGAGTGTGCAGAGAGCCTGAAACCATGACCCAAGGAGACCTGCACCCCCCTAATGAGGGGAGGGAGCCGGGCACCGAGCCTGGCACTGCCGTCCCCGGGCACGGTGGTGGCTGGGGAGGGCGGGGGGGAGACGGGAAGGTACAACTGGGAGTTTGCTGCAGGGAAGGAAATGCTGTGAAAAGCACAGAAAGGGATTAAAAAAGACAGAGATAAAGGAGAGAGATGAGAAAAAGGATGCGGGAAGGAGAAGAGAAGAGGAGAAGAGACAGCCGTGGCCTACAGGGTGTGAATTTTCTCACTGAGTGATGAAGGCAGCAATGAGGCACCAAGCAAGCAGTAAATAAGCAGACATTAGTCCCTACGGAGGGGCTGCGCCCTCCTG
>NW_008794456.1:211678-211970 GCF_000699145.1 Aptenodytes forsteri | reverse complement strand
CCCTCCCCGGGCACGGTGGTGGCTGGGGAGGGCGGGGGGGAGACGGGAAGGTACAACTGGGAGTTTGCTGCAGGGAAGGAAATGCTGTGAAAAGCACAGAAAGGGATTAAAAAAGACAGAGATAAAGGAGAGAGATGAGAAAAAGGTTGCGGGAAGGAGAAGAGAAGAGGAGAAGAGACAGCCGTGGCCTACAGGGTGGAATTTTCTCACTGAGTGATGAAGGCAGCAATGAGGCACCAAGCAAGCAGTAAATAAGCAGACATTAGTCCCTACGGAGGGGCTGGGCCCTCCT
>NW_008794456.1:207690-211387 GCF_000699145.1 Aptenodytes forsteri | reverse complement strand
CTCACCGGGGGGGGGGTGCTTTGCTCCTAACCACGGCACAGCCGTGCCAGCCGCCAGCGCCTCCTTGTACGTATCCCACAGACAGAAACCTGCTCCTTACTAAAAAAAACCCGCTCTGCCACCAAAAGAGGCAAGAGCTACTATTTTTTGTGCACCAGGGCTCTGCTCCCCCTCGCAGGACCGTGCAGCGGCCGCACAGCGAGTGCTGAAGCGCCACGGAGCAACAGGGTCTCCCCAAATTCAGACCCTCTCTGCACGCAGGGGGAGCGCGGAGCCGGGGGTCTGGCTGCTGACAGCCAGGACAGGTTTGTTCCGCAAGGGGTTTGGAAAAATTGAAATTATTTCCTATCCGAATCGATGAAACCATGTAGCTGTCTCCAAATGTGCCTTTAACTGGCCAGAGAAGGGGCAGACTGGGCTGATGGAGTCACTTCTGTAGGTCCCAGCTGTGCTGTTTTGCACTGTGGTCTTCATTAATTTTATTGTTATTACTATTTCCGTATAAATTTGCATTCCGAAACCATCGCAACCCCAGCAGATGCACTTCTTGCTTAGCAGACATCGACACCAACTTCCGAGCAACGCGCAACCTCTCCCACCTCTGCTCGCCCAGGCTGCGCCGCTCAGCCCAGCTCTCTCCGCACCGGGCAAACCTCGGCAGAGGAGAACCGGGAAAATCCCTCCCTGCTGGCAAAGCTCCGGCTGGGGACATGCGTGCAGGGGGTGATGGAGAAGAGGTGCCCGGGCCACGCCGCATCTGGGGGGTCCCCCGGTCCGCAGGGACAGTCCCCAGTGGCGTCCCCGCCCTGCTGGGAGCGGGAGAGCAGCCACGGAGAGGCTGCGGAGAAGGAGGGAGCGGCGGGGTGCAGGATCCGTGCAGGATCCGTCCAGCTCATACGCAGCCAAACGCCTGATCCCGACAGCACCCACGACGACGCCCGACCCTGCTCACCCGCCCTGCGCTGTGGGTGCTGCTGTAAGGACCTCGGGTCCCCGCTGACGCCCTCCTGCTTCTTTTCTCTTCCCTGCTTTGCCGGAGCCTCCCCGGGGGAGCCGGAGGATGTGCTGCCCGCGGGGGAGCAGCACGGTGGCCGAGGGCGGCCCCCGTCTGGGGTCTGCCCCTCCCGCCCCCCTAACCCTAAACCGACTGCTCCTTCGGCTCAAGAGAAAGGGATGGAGGAGAGCCATTGCCCGCAGCACCACGCACGCTTCCCCCCCCGCCGTGCTCAGCCCCGGCTCCCGACCGAAACACCGGCCAGCGCCCCTCCACCCCGGCAAGCACCGAGCCCCTCCACCTGGGTTTGGGACCGCGGGCTCGGCTCAGCCCCGGCTCCCCTCCAGGACAGCTCTCGCCCACCCCAGCCCCACTTTCTGCCTGCTCTGCCTGCCCCCTGCCTCCCCCCACCGCCCTCACCACGCTGGTGGCCGGTACGCCTGTCCCCAGGGGGCTGCACGTGGCCACGCCACGGGGATGTCCCCGCCACGGAGGAGCCACCACGACCCTTACCTGGGTCTCGGAGAGGTTGAGCTGCCGCGCTAGCTCCGTCCTCTCCCTGCCCACCACGTACTGGCAGCGCTGGAACTCCAGCTCCAGGCGGTAGAGCTGCTCCGCCGTGAAGGACGTCCGCGTCCGCTTGGGCCGGTCCAGGTCCAGGCCCTTGGGGAGCACGATCTCCCGGATCGTCCCTTTGGCATCTGGGAGGGAAGCGGGGAGAAGGGCCGTCAGGAAAAAGTCTCCAGGGGGGAAAAAAGCTGGGCTGGGGAGGAAAGGGACTGGGGGAACTGGTCCAAAAGAGCCGTTACTGGGGGAGGAAAAGCTGAATTAAACACCGGCTGCACCGTCAGGGCTGATGTGAGTGTCTGGGCTCGCTGCAAGAATAACCGTAATCCCCCAAGCTGTGGCTAAAAGAGGCGACATCCCGCAGTTCGGTTGTCCCCTCTGGCCCCAAATGCTGCAAGTTTATAAACCTCCAGGGAACGGTAACAAGTCTTCAAAAAAATAGGGAATTTTTTTTTCCCCAAGAGATAAATAGAAATCGAAACCCAGAGCATTTAACCACAGAAGTAATAGCTTCTGAAAGCCAGAAGCAGAAAACTGTTCTATACTGAGGAAGAGTTCAAATTAAACAGATTTTAAATTAAAAATATATTTTATTTTTGGTTTCTATCCTTCCTTGGGAATACTGGGAAAATTTTATCTCTATTACAATTCCCTTCTTTCCAGAATGCTTCTCACTGAAGGAATATTTTCTTGAAAAGCAGCAGCTCCTACTTTGGGGTAGTTCTCTATTAAAGGACAAGTTTTGGAAGTGCCGCACGCCCCGAGCCGCTCACGGCAGCAGATTTTATGAGGCCGGGACTATCGCTGCCCGCGGCTGGACGTGGGGAAGCAAAAGCAGGAAGGTTTACCTCCCACGTTAGCCCCGCACAGCCCCTTCCACGCCGTGGGATGCCTCTTGCGGCCCCTCCAAAGGAGCCACGGCATTATTTTCCACTGACAAAGGATGAGCTCTCCCAGAAAAAAAATCCACGGAGCCCCGAGGTGCCAGGAAGCCTGTCCCAGCTCCGCGGGCTGGGACGTGCCCCGACAGGCTCTGTGTGCCAGATGCGGCACCAGGTATTAAAAATGAGCCTTGGAAATTGCCCGCCGGGTTCCTGCCAGACCCCAAACCCCTCGTGCTCCTTGTCCCTTGTGCCGCCTTTCCTTAAGCACCAGCAACGCAGGTGGAGAGGTGGGTTTGGGCGAGCCCCAGCCGCAGAGCTCCCCATTTCTGCCCAGTGGCTTTCCTGCAGGTTAAAAACCAGCCACGGAAGCCACATGGGGCGAGCAGCCCCGAGCCTGGAGGGACCCAAGGTCCCCAGCAGCCTTGGCTGGAGGTTAAGTTGCTTTCTCTCTTTCTGGCTGACTCAGGCATGGAAGGATTATAAAATTCCTGGGGCAGGAAGGGGGGGAAATAGTGAGGAGCAGCCTGGGAGGGGGTGATGGAGCTGGCATGGGGATGGCAGGAGCAGGGAGCAAGCACAGATTTGGGAGAGGGACCCCAATCCCGAAGCCGGTTTCCCACCGCTACGTTATGGTACGTGGCAGAGGCACCGTCCCGGCAGCGCCAGCCCGTTCCAGACTGGAGCACGGCACTGCAGGAGGCACCAGGGCCGCAGAAGGCTCAGGGAGGGCCAGGGTGGGAGACGGTCCGGTGGGACCAGGAGCGTGGGCTCTGATCTGCACCCCCAAGTCCTGCGGGTGGGCATGGAGCTGTCATAAAGGAAAGGGGTTGTAGGTGGATTGGAGGTATCTCCTCTGGTGGGATCGGGACACCAGTCTGGGAACCATTTTGTGAGGGAAAGAGCGTTTGCAGAGATGATGCCCAGACCACGTCCGCACTCCCATGCCCACGCCGCTGTCCCCCCACCCAACAACAGCCGGGGCTGCCAGCAACGAGCGGCTAACAGAGACGCTCATGCTTTCCAGCCGCAGCTGCAAGTATCTGCCCCTCCGCCCTCGCCGCTCTGTACGGCGCTGCCAGCATTATTACGGGTATTATTTATTGTTATTTCCCCCCAGCAGCTGCGGCGTGGGGTGGGGGGAGCGGGCTGGGCACAGCCCTGGCGGGAAGGGGGCACAGCCCATGGTGCCAGCTTGGCAGGGGAGAGGCAAAACCCCTTGCCCCAGCCCCTCACCCCAGCACCTCGCGGCCCC
>NW_008794456.1:206781-207603 GCF_000699145.1 Aptenodytes forsteri | reverse complement strand
CCCGCCAGGTCCTGCCGTGGCTGCCCAGGGTTTTCCAGCAGCCCTTGGCCTCCCCGGCGGGGCCGTGGTGACAGGTTCTGCTCCTGGGGACCGGGCTACACCTGATGGCAGCACATCCAGGACAAGGTCTGGGACTGAAATCCCCCAGAAGGGATCTGGTGCCAAGAGGATCAATCTCTCCTCTGCCTTAGCAGCTAAATACGACAAGGCAGGACAGGCGGACACAGTGGGTAGCAGGAGGGAAGGCGAGCGGGCAGCAGCTATGGGACACCGCCCCCCCCCCCCCCCCCCACAAGCTGGTGAACAGCGATTTTACAGCCCGCACACACTGCAGCACAGCACAGCAGGCCGGGAGGGACAGATCCTGCACACCAACACACACAGCGGAGTCAGGCACACACAGATGCCCCCGTACGCCCAGGGACACACCGCGTGCACCCGTGTGCACGGGGGACACCTCTCCCCTGCACAGGGACACACCGCGCACAGCCATGTATACGGGGTTTCTGCACCGACACAGCTGCCAGGACATTTCTGGGGCGCACACCCACCCCGCCAGCTCCGAACGCGTACACCCATCCCTCTCCATGCCAGGGGCTGGTGCGGCCATGGTGGCACACACACCTCGGGACACACCTGGGGGGCACAGGAGCCCGCAGCCCTTCTCAGCATACCCCAAACAGCACCGATGTCCCGCCAGAGCTCCCCGCATCCGCCTGCGCCCCCCGGGCACAGCGCTGGGGCAGCCCCCGGGAGGTGACCGGGAGGAGGGGGGTGAGCACCCCGGGATCTGCCCCCCCCCTCCCCTGCCAGCCGTCCCCG
>NW_008794456.1:197846-198558 GCF_000699145.1 Aptenodytes forsteri | reverse complement strand
ACCGTGCGCGGACACGGGTAAACGTGGATGGACACGGGGGAACCGTGCGCGGACACGGGTAAACGTGGACGGACACGGGGAACGTGTGCGCGGACATGGGGTAAATACGCGGACCCGGGGTAAACGTGCACGGACAGGGGGGAACCGTGCATGGACACGGGAAACGTGCGCGAACACGGGGGAAATGTACGTGGGTACAGTGTGAGTGTGCCCGGACCCGGTGTGAGTGTGCCCGGACCCGGTGTGAACGTGCCCGGACCCGGTGTGAACGTGCCCGGCTTTCCAGGGACCCCGGGGGACTGCACGGGCTCGGGGAGCTGCAGGCGCACGGTGTGGTGGCGGTGCACGGACACACGGGGCAGCCGCGCGTGGGCACAGTGTAACCGTGCACCGCTCCCTTCTCGTGGGGTGGTTGGTTTGGGCTTTGGGTTGTGGTTGGGTGGTTGGTTGGTTGGTTTGTTTGTTCGTTTGTTTTTAAAGCAATCAGGGTAGCTGCACCCGACAGAGCATATCCAATTACCCGACACAGCTGTGCACAGACACGGGTGAGTGTGCGTGGACACACCGCAACAGCGCGCAGACACGAGTGAGTGTGCACGGGCTCGTTGTAGCCGTGCACGGGCACGGGTGGGTGTGCGCGGACACACCGTAACCGTGCACAGACACGGGTGGGTGTGCACAGGCTCGTTGTAACCGTGCACAGGCACGGGTG
>NW_008794456.1:195391-196067 GCF_000699145.1 Aptenodytes forsteri | reverse complement strand
AGGGGGGCGGGGCTGCAGACCCCCCCCCGCCCCCCGGCTCTGGCTGTGTCCCGCTGCTGGGGAGCCTGGCACAGCCGGTGCCATCCCCGCAGCAAAGGCTGGAGGCACACGGGTATCCACAGACCGGTGTCTTCACTGGAAACGTCCACAGCAGCGCCCAGACCAAGAAGGGACGTGGAGCCACAGGCTGTGAAGAGCCAGCTGGGCACTGGGATGGCACCCGAAAGGGCAGGCAAGGAGAAGGAGGATGAACAGACCTCGGGGCTCGGCTTCTCCAAAGTGCAGTCGCCGGTTATTCTGCGCTAGAAGATGCTGCTCAGCGTTTTGGTGTAGTTTCTGGTCCATGTGCCGCCCTGCACATCACTCCCTGCCCTTCAGCTTCTCCCAGCCCTGGGTCTTGCCCGCCCGGCCGAGGCAGGCACACAGCAGGGGTGAGCGGGGCTGCAGGGACACGCGGGTGACAAGGTGTGGGTGCTCTTGGCATGCCGTGTGCCACCAGGTGCGTGGAGGAGGGTGTGATCACAGCCCTGGGGACCTGCTACCACCTTCTGATAACCTTGACCTTTCCAGTTTCCCCAGCTCCTGCTCTGGTGGAAACCTCCCTCCCCCCAGACCCCCAGTGTCCCCCAGGACACTCACTGTGGGTCCCCCAGGACACTCGCCTCGGGCCCCACAG
>NW_008794456.1:191592-195256 GCF_000699145.1 Aptenodytes forsteri | reverse complement strand
GTTTCATCCCCCAGGCACCCATCACCGCCGCACACAGGCAATTCCAGTTAATGAGCATCGAATTAACGTAGCTGGGGGCCTTGTCGTGCCTCGTCCGTGGAGCCCCGGGGTGCTCCTGGAGGTGTGGGTTCCCGCAGCGGCCCTGGCTGAGCTGACAATCCCGGCAGACAAGGGGGGACCCAAGGGACCCTGATAAACCTCCGCTGCTGTCAGGAGGAGCAGCGGGGTCCCAACGGCGTGCAGGCAGCGCTGGGGCTCTGCGCTGGGGCTGCTCTTTCAGCCCCTGTGGGATAGACACTCCCAGACTCCCGTGGGTTTACGGGGTGATGAGACCCTGGGCAGAGAAGAAGGGAGAGGGTTTCTGGGGGTCTGGGCAGGACCCGGCCAACCCTCACAGCCACGGGAGGGCAGAGACCAGCCCTTCTTCCTGGTTCCCACGGCACGTGGGTGTTTGGTGTGGGTTAAGGGGACTGCAGAGGGTCTGTGGGGCTTAGCGGGGCTGCAGGCTGATAAGCATCGTCCCCTCCACCCACCAGTCCCAGCCCAGCCCCTGCATGACCACAGCCATGAGGTACAGCCACGTGCCGGGAACCAGGCAGCGTGGGTGACACGGGGACGGGGGGAGGAGAGGGGAGGGCGTCCGGCCACCCTGCTGCCCCCGCCTGCGTCCATCGCCGCTGACTCGGGCCCAAATGGGAGTGTCAGGTGGGGGCGGCCCTGCTGCGGTGTCCCACCACAGCCACCAAGCCTTGCCGCCGCCCAGCCCGCAGCCAGCGGTGACCTACAGATAACTGATGGCAATGGCGAGGAAGAAGCGGGGTGGACTTAGCAGATGTCACGGAAAGTACTAAACCTCGGGGAGGGAGAACGCAAGAAGCGCCAGCGCTGGGATGGAGGAGAGGGGGACACCCTCGGGGCGGGCTGGGGAGGCTGCCTGCTCAGAGTTGGGGGGGTTTGGCTGCCAACGGTTTGGGTTTAGGGGTAAATCCTGGGAAGTGCAGAGGCATCACAAGGTGGGTGGCACGGTGTCGCTCCACATCTCTCATCTTGACAGCACGGCAGCACCCTCCCATCCCGCGCCACCGGCACCGATCCGCCGGGCTGGCGTTGGTCCCCGCCACAGAGCCGGCAGGGACCGGGGCCCAACCAAACGGGGCCTTTGAGCCCGTCAGGCCAGCAACAATCATCGCAAGAGCCATCAGCATCGCTGACGTGCTGAGGCCGGCCGGGCTTACACTTCTGGACAGCTCTGCCAGCGCAGAGCGAGGGCAGTGAGCCCAGCCCTGTGCGTGACCCTCGCCGTCAGCACCGGCTGCATTTCAGCCGTCCCCAGGATTACCACAAACAGCAAATCAAAGCGCGCGCTAATTTATCCAAGGAGAAATGCCTAGCACATTTCTGCAAGGTCGTCTGCCCGATGGCAAATCCGTGGCCTCCAGTTCACCTTCTGACCTGCCCTTATTCCCTTGCTCTGCCTTTAAACCATGTGACGGGAGGATTTGGCTTAATGTGTGTCACTCCAGAAGGAAAGGAGGAGAAGGAGCTCAGAGGGCCCGGAGGTAGTCACTGGCTCCCTGCCTGCGGTGCAGGGGCGTTCCTGCAGCCGTGGGGCTGGATTAAGGCGTGCGTGCACCCTGGTCCTCTCCCAAGACCTGCTGCTTACTGCTCCCCACGTCTCCGAGCCCCTCCGTGCGGGTCAGGGCAGGCAGTTTGCAGAGGTTTAGCATTACAGGAGCAATCCCTCGGCTCTCCCTCAGTGCTGCCCAGCGCCTGCCCATCCTGCCCACAACCCGTCTCTGTGCTGCCCTTGCTCCGGGTTGGATATAGATCCTGTAACTGGTGGGACCTTCCCCGCACCCTCTTCTCTGTGCCAGGCTGCCCCAGTTGTGCCGCCGGGAAGAGCTGGCATCTGGCACGGCCGGTCGGTGGCAGCTCACGGGGCCCGACGTGTGCGCGCCAGCCAGCAACATCTGCCCTGGCCCCCCCAGCAAGCGGCTGGTCACGGCGGGCAGGAGGGGCCAGCTGGAGCAGCCCGGCCGTCCGGGGGGGTTTGGGCAAGAATTAATTAACTTCAAGCTGGGGACATGCGGGAGGGAGGGAATAGATGCGCAGGGGGACCCTTCTCGAAGCCCGGGGGCTTGGTTGGGAGGCGGCGAGCAGCGTGGGCGCAGGTGGTGCAGGAGGAGGTGGGTTCGTCGGTGGTGGAGTTGGAGGGCTCTGCCATGGAGGTACCTTGAAAAGGTGATTTCCAGCCGGAGGGATGGACCTGCCACGACTGAGTCCCCAGCCAGCACCAGTCCCTCGTCTCCCCATCCCAGTGCTGTGAGCAGGAGCAGCTCTGCCGGGGTCACTCCTGCCCCGCACCAGGTCCGAGCCCCCCCCAGTTATGCTCCCCCCACCGTTGGTGTTGCCCCTTACCACAGGCCCGGCTCTGGGGAGGTTTTGGCTGCCTGGGCTGGGGATCTGGGCACCTCCCAGTGCAGGAGAGCACTGTAGCATTGTGTCCCGAGTCCTGTCACCAGCCCAGGTCATAACGTGGGCTGGGGACCTCCTGAGATCTCGTCTCCCACCCTCTGCACCGAGGGCAAACTGCTCAGATCAGCTTGCTCGGGTCCTTGTCCTGCCAGGTTTCGGATACCCCAGGGATGGAGGTAGCACAGCCTTTCTGGACCCCGGTTCCCGTGTTAACCACACTCGCAGTGAGGGGTTATTTTTCCTTATATCAAATCAGCCTTTTGAGTTCTGCAGCTTGTGTCCTTTGCTCCCCGGTCCTGTCACTGTTCTCCCCAGGGAAGGGTTTAGCTCCATCTCCTCCCTAACCCACCTTCCCCCAGCTGCAGGTGGCAGCAAGGTCCCCAACTGTCCCCATCGCTGCTCAGCACACCCCCCCCAGCCCCTCCACCACCTCACCCAGCTTTGTGGGCATTTCTCAAGGGCTGGGAGCCCCCGGTGGGACAGGGAACCGTGGGGCTGACCCCAGTGCCGGGCAGGGGGAGGCATCGCTGCCCTGCACTCACACGTGGCACCCGGCCCCACACCCCAGCCTCATCCTTCCTCTCTGAACGGCTCCAGCGAGCGCCCACGGGGGTGGGCTGCTGGAGGGGCTCCCTGACCCCCTCCCCGCTGCGCCATGTCCGGCTGCCACCAGCCCTGGTCCTGCCACCGCACCTGGGGACTACGGGAGGGATGGGGACGGGGACGGGGACGGGAACGGGGACAGCCTCTCCACGCACAGCCCTCCCGCCAGCTGAGTGGGGCCCTGCTCGCACTCTGGGCACAGGAGGATATTGCACGTCTGCTGGTGAAACTCCTTCCCTGGAGTGCTGCTGTCCCACCAGCCCGGCACCCGTGGGACCATCCTGCCTGGCTGGCCCCGCTCACGCAGGGGAAGAGGCTGCACCCCCCCACCGCGAGACATGGCGCCGGGAGCCACGGCACCGGGAGCCGCAGCAGCAGGAGGATGCACCCGAGTAGGATGAGGGTCTGTGCGATCCCGAGAGCTGCGAAAGAGGGAAATTAGCTAGAACTATGGCTGGTAGATCTGTAAGTTTGAGCACAGGGAGCTGGAGGGGTGGGGGGGACACAGGCAAAACCAGGAGGGCGTTGGGGTGTGGGTGCTGGCTGCCTCTCCCACCGCCCATGGGAAAGGCAGGACGGTGCTTCG
>NW_008794456.1:188408-190413 GCF_000699145.1 Aptenodytes forsteri | reverse complement strand
CCCCCCCCCCGCTAGCCATGGCGCGGGGAGCCACGGCACCGGGAGCCGCAGCAGCAGGAGGATGCACCCGAGTAGGATGAGGGTCTGTGCGATCCCGAGAGCTGCGAAAGAGGGAAATTAGCTAGAACTATGGCTGGTAGATCTGTAAGTTTGAGCACAGGGAGCTGGAGGGGTGGGGGGGACACAGGCAAAACCAGGAGGGCGTTGGGGTGTGGGTGCTGGCTGCCTCTCCCATGGCCCATGGGAATGGCAGCACGTTGCTTCGGTGCACGAACAGGAGCTGCAAACCAGACACATAAGGGGGGAGCATCGCCCCCGAGCCGTGCTCGGGAAGCTCCAGCTCCATGCTCCGAAGCACTGGCCGGCTGCACGCCCGCGGTCGAGCCCCTGTCCGGCGGCGGCCACGGCGAGGTGGCCGCAGAGTGACATCTAATGGCAGCAGGCCGGGAGGGGACATGGCCCAGCAGCCGCCTTCCTCGCTGGGGGCTGCGACTTCTGCAAGCGAAGCCCTCCCGCGGCCCCCAGCCCCAGCTCCTCTCCGGCAGCATGGAGCTGACAGGACAGGGCTCCTCCTCCTCGTCCCCCGCCTCTTCCCAGGCACCGAGGGGACGCGTTTAGCCTGGGGACAGCTTTGCTCTCTGTCCAAAGGGCTGACAAGACAGATGCCAGGACAATGGGGTGCTGTGACCATGGGCTGTCTCTGAGCACCACGTCCCCGATCTCCCACCTGCCCCACAGCCCCGTCTGCAGACCAAGCCATTGCTCCGCAGCGGCCGCAGACCGGCTTTGGGCGATAACGCGGAGGAGAGAGCAGGGAAGGAATCACACACCAACACAGGGGGAATCCCTGGGCAAACCAGCCCTGCCCAGCCCCTCGGCTGCCTGGTTCCCTCCGGCTCTCCACCCTTCCCAAAGCAGGGCAATAAAACCCTCCCCAGCTCATCCCAACAGACACCGGCTGCGCGTTGCTCCGGGTTTTATTTCCAGACAGAGGAATAGCACACAGGGAGGCCTCGGCACGCGGGGGCCGCGTAGCACCGCAGCGGGCAGCACCCTGGGGTGGTGGCTTCGGTGGGGGGGACAGGAGGATGGTGGCGATGGAGAGGCTGCCCCCAGGCTTGCACCGTCACCGGGAGATATTTTTCTTTCTGGGGTTTCGCTGCTGGAGAGCAGCTCTGAGCCGTCGCAGCTTGCCGGTGCCTGGCACACGCAGTGCACCACACGCAGTGGCGAGCACAGCCCGTGCCCGGCGTGAGAACAACATCCATGGCGGGGAAGGATGAGGGGCACGGCAGGGCAGGAGAGGGGCAGAGGGGGCTGGGAGGGGATGGAGATAGGGCTGGGTTATCCCAAGGGTGGTGGCTGCCTGGATCCAGCCAGGCTGGGGCTGTGCGCTTCCAGCACCAGCTGCTACAGTTGCTCCTGGGCCAAAGAGCCACCGGCTTAAGAAGCTCCATCCACCTGGAAAAGGTTGGGGGCTGGCTGGGGAAACCCTGCCCACGGTGGAGCCCGTGGGGCCGGGGGAGCACCCAGAGCATCTCCCAGAGGGGTCAGCACCCGTGTGTGCTGTGAAGCCCCTCTGGGATGAGCCTGCAAGGGGTAATTCTGGTCCTCACAAGGCTCTGCCCCTCCTGCCCCTTCCCCAGCCCCAGCAGTGACAGCAAAGGCCGTGGTGGCAGCACGTAGCAGCCTCGCTGGGCCAGATCCCGGCTGGTGTGTGAGCCCGGACCCGCATCCCCCAGCCCTGCGCCGGGGCAGCATTGAGGTGCCCTCCAGCTGCCCTCCAGCACAGCGCACCCCACGGACCCCCTCCATGGGGGATACCCCGGGAGCTCAGGGTGGGGGGTCCTCAAAGCTGGCCCCACCGAGGTCCCTACCTGTGCCTGCTCCTGTTTGCTCCTCAGCTCGAAGGTGTCCTCGGCATGGGACCAGCCCCAAAACCTCTTCATCCTGGAAAGGAGGAGATGGAGCTGCCACCCCCGGTCCCCACCATGGGCCGGGTCAG
>NW_008794456.1:185667-188384 GCF_000699145.1 Aptenodytes forsteri | reverse complement strand
GTCCCAGCTGGGGTCGTTACCTGGGCCACAGCTTCACAGCCAGGAGGGCAAGGGCGGCCACGCAGATCACGGCCGTGAGCAGCCCGGCCAGGATGGTGAAGGCCAGGAGGTGGGTGAGAGCTGCGGGCAGAGGGGAGCCAGGGCAGATCCCCGCCAGCACTGGGGCTGCCGGCTCGGCGAGACCGCAGGGGGCTCAGGGAGCCCTGCGGGGGGGGTGAGGGGAGGGGAGCCCTGCGGGGGGGTGGGTGGCCTCCCCCTGGCCCTTTCGTGGCCGCAGCCACTGTATGGCCCTGGTGTGGGGTCAGTGTATGTGGGGACCCCCCAGGCCTTGGGGTGCCCCGTGAGGGATGAAGGGGACCCTAGGGAGGTGGCTGTGACAGCCGGCTGCAGGTGGGGGACACCCCTCGGCACCACTGCCAGGTCCCCGGGGCTGGGGACAGCCAGTCGGTGGGTCGAGGACACGCTGCAAGGGGGGGTCACAGGGTGGCACGGCACCGCACTGGGACCCCGCTGGGACCACGCAGGCACACCCGCTGCTCCTGGCTGCCCCTGCCTGCGTCACCGTCCCCTGCGCTAAGGGGTCGGGCAGGCTGGCACGTTTCTGTGTGTCACCCCATGTTGGACGGGTGTCCTGTCCCCTGCCGGCACCCGGGGCTGCAGGGCAGGGGGAGTCACCCGGCGCAGCGACAAGCAGCATCATCCCGTTTTGCCGTTTGTCGAACCCAAGCCAATTCCTTCCCACTTTTTTGATCATTCTGCAGCATTCAACTCAATTTTCTGTTTCCGTGGTTTTTTTTAGCCCTTTCATAAAAACCAACCTGGGGTGCTTCGGGAGAAAAGCTCCTTGAAAGAAAACTCCAAATTCTCAAGTAAAACCCGCCCTCTTTTCCCATCCACCTGAAGACTCACGGCCGATTCAACCCACTTCTGCCGGTCATCCCCGCTGCTCTGAAATCATCTTTCCGGCACAATTCCCTCTTCCCCACCGAGCCCCACTGCCCCAGGCGCAGCACCCCCCGGGGGGGGGCAGCCCCACTCACTGCGCATGTCGAAGTAGGCGCTGGCCGTGGCGTTGCCCAGGCGGTTGCCGACCACGCAGGTGTACTCCCCTGAGTCCTCCGGCCCCACAGCCCCAAGCTCCACCCGGAGCGAGTTGTGGGAGGTGGGGCCAGGGGCCAGACTGGAGGCCAGCCGCGATGGGTTTTTTTCGGAGGGTACAGGGCGATGGTGGAAGCCGGGTGGCTGTCGGCCGTGCACAGCACGATGCCCACCCGCCCGCTGCGGTTCTCCAAGAAGGTGCTGACGGACACGTCCCGGGGGGGGTCTGCGCGGGGGAGATGGGGCTGGCGGTGGGCCATGGTGTGGGACCCCCTTCCCACGCTGTCCCAGACGCTCGCCAAGGGCTGCTTAACGCATCCCTCCTCCAGTCTGGACCAGCTCCAGCCCATCCAGCCCGGGGCTGGCGGTTTCACACCCTCTCCAGCCCTTCGCTTCCTCCACCCCAGCTGGAGCATCCCCCCGGCTCGGAGCACATTGACTCCAAATCTGACTTTCGAGGGGCATCTGCAGCCACTGCTAGAGAAAACCCCGACGTCCTTTTCCCCTGTCCCAAAAGGAGAGGAGCAGGGCAGGGAGAGGAGGAAGAAGAGGAGGAAGGCCCCCTTGCCATAGCAGGACCGCGCAGATGGGACACGTGATGCTGGGCTGGATGCATCCAGCACAGCCCGTGGCACGGGCTCTGTGCCCCGTCCTGCCCGGTGGCCTGTCCCCACGGGGTCAAGGGATACTCACAGAGCACATTGAGGCTGAGCGGGGCCGAGGCAGCGCTGCCCCGCGTCCCGCTCGCCCGGCAGCGGTAGGAGCCGGTGTCGATGCTGGAGACAGGGGCCAGGACGAGGGAGCTGGCCGGTCCCTCCCGCAGCCACCGGCTGTTCTTGTACCAGGTGTAGTTGGCCTCTTCCCCCACCCAAGGGATGGCCGAGCAGTTCATGGTGGCTGTGGTGCCTTCGGGGACTTCTGGCGAGGGCTCAACTGTGACTGTGACCCCTGAGGAGGAGGAGGGAGGCTGGGAAGTCAGGGGGTGCCCTGGGTTGGGATTGCATAGGACAACACCATCCCCACGACCCCCCCGAAAGGCTCCCGAAAGCCACACTCCCACGGGAGGGCCCACCAGGACCCCGACACAGGGCTCATCGTGGCCGTGGCTCGGGGCCGCCCTCACCTCCCACATCCAGGCGCAGGGACGAGGATGCTGTGCCGTAGCTGTTGTTGGCTGAGCAGACGTAAAGCCCCGCGTCCCGCGGCTCCAGGTCCCCCATCCCCACCCGCAGGGAGTTGGGGGCCCCCTGGACGGTGAAGCGCGGGTCAGCCGGGCCCTGCGTGGAGGCCAGCGGCGCGTGGCCGGGACCCCGGTGCAGGACGATGTCGGAGGGTGGGAAGCTGTCGACGGTGCAGAGCAGGACGGCCTGCCGCCCCCCCCGGGGCTCCACCAAGGAGATGAAGGATGGCTCCTGAGGTGCATCTGCAAGGACAGGGACAGCGTCCCCCCCCCCGCCTCTGCAGACAGCTCTGGTGGCAGGGGACCATCCCTCCCGTGGGGTTTGGGGGGTGACAGGTTTGCTGCTGGGGGAAGGGGCGCGATGCGAGGCCCGGCAGCGCCTGGGACCCCCCTCCCTCCGGGCCAGGGGCTTGGCCGCCCGGCCGGCCGCGGGCCGGCT
>NW_008794456.1:183570-185497 GCF_000699145.1 Aptenodytes forsteri | reverse complement strand
CCCACAGGGCCGCGGCAGGGCGGGGGGGGGGGCCCGGCGGCCGCGCAGCCCCCTCCCCGCCAGGCAGGCGTAGGCACCCGCGTCCGTGCGCCGGGCACCGGGGAGGACGAGGGAGGCGTCGAGCCCCTCCGCCAGCCACCGCCCGTTCTTGTACCAGGTGTAGACGGTGCCCGGGCGGGCGCCCGTGTCCCGGCAGGGCAGATCGGTCCCCTCGGGCACCTCGGCAGAGGGTCGCACCACCACCCTGACGGCTGGGGAGAGCAGAACGAAGCTGGCCCCTCCGCTCGCCGCAAGGCTTGCCCTTCTCGGCCGTGGCTGGGAAAAGCCTTTCCCGTCTCCGAAGCCACCGTCCCCCTTCAGTGGGGTGCACGCGTGGGGTGGGGTGCCCACCCAAGCGGGCAGCAGCACCTCCCTGCCCTTCCACCAGCCCTGCACTGTTCCTGACCCCCCCCACCCCGATGCTCTGCTGCCCGACGGCAACATTTATTTGGGCCGTACCCCTCAATGCCCATACCAACCCGTTCAGGGGTCCCCAGCCCCTTGTCCCCCCACCCACGGCGAAGCCGGACTCACCCTGCACACGGAGGGGCAGGGATGCACGGGCGCTGCCTAGAGGGCTGCGTGCCTGGCACTCGTACTCGCCCTCGTCCTCCTCGGAGGCGTCCCGGAGCTCCAGCCTCAGTGCGTTGGGAGCGGGGGAGATGTGGCCGCTCTGCCCAGGGTGGTCACCTCCCGCGGGGGGGCTGGAGGCCACCGGCTGCCCCCCCTTGAGCAGGGTGATCTCGGACAGGGGGTTGCTCTCAACAGCGCAGAAGAGGATGACTGCTGTCCCCTCGCCGCTCTCCACGAAGGCCTTCATCTGCAGATTCCTGGGGGGGTCTGCGGGAAGGAAGGAGGTCGGGGAAGAGGCGGACTGTAGGATAAGCAGCGTCTCAGTGAATCGGAGCATCCCCAGCTTGCGATGCTCGGGTCGGGCCGGCTGCTCTCACGGTCTCGGCTGGGCTGTGAGCTGGAGCGGTGATGTTCTGCCGCCAGGCTCCGCTGCCTGCAACACAGCACCTGCTCGGGCAGCACTGCCTCTTTCCTCAGCATCCGTGGTCTCCTTGAATCAAACTGACACTCAAAACACAGCGCAGGGTCATTCGCTGAGCTCATTTCTAACCTGCAGCTCATTTGCGAGTTGGTTGTGGCAGCTCCGGCCACGCCGGCCGGGCGTGGGAGCGTGGCTCGGCGCGTGGCCCGTCACGGCTCGGTGCTCCGCTCACACCCCGGCCTCAGAAAAAAACACCCTTTGCACATCGGTGCATGGCAAACCTCAACAGCGAGGCTTGTGCAAAGGCAGCACGACTGTGGGTGCAACTCGGGCCCATAATGCCAAGATATTTTTAGCAGCATCCGTTCGGCATTCCCCATCCAAAATCAGGAGGAGGGAGAGAAGCAACGGATTTGTTGCCAGGGTCTCGGGCTCTCTGGAGGACATTTCCAGGAGTGCTCCTCCACACCCATTCCTCACAGCAGATTTATAAGTTAAAGCCATCTTTTTCTAATAAAAAAGGAAAAAAAAATCTTACATTCTGACTTGCAACTACACTTTTTTGCACGTCTTTTTTTAAACAAAGTCTGGTTTTCATTTTCCAAATCAGGAAAAAAAAAAAATAATCCTGCAATGTTTCCTGAAAGCCAAAGATTTTTCTGTTTCAGTTTGGTACAAAGCATAAGGACAAACTTGGGGCGCTTGGAGAAGTTTCACTGCAATCTTCTGCAGATGACGTGGGGCTGTTTGGCCAGGTCTGCTTGCCGGGGGTCAGACACAGGACCAGGGTATAAAGCTCGGCTTGGTTAAGACCTGGGACGAAGGCTAATTTTTTTTTGAGACCCCAAAACTAAGGCAGGCCCCGCTACCCCCCACACACCCCCCTCCACACCA
>NW_008794456.1:181497-183251 GCF_000699145.1 Aptenodytes forsteri | reverse complement strand
GCACGGGTCAGGTTGCCGCCGGCGCCTTCCCGGACGTCCGGGGAGGGGGAGATCCAGACCCTGGCAGCTGCGGTGGAAGGGGAAGGAGGGATGCTCGAGGAGCGTGGGGTGGGCAGGAGGCGATGGAGGTGTGGCTGGGCAGGAGGGCGGTGGGCTGCTTGGTGGGAGAGCTGGTCTCGTCTGGGACTTTAGCTCGGGGCTCTTTTCCCGTCATTCCAGACAAGAAGCGATGAAGATGCTGCAGCCCCCTCCCTGCTACCCCCCCCCCCCCCCCCCCCCCCGCACTCCGTAGGACAGCCCGGGGCAACGCTGGCTCTGTGAGCACAGCCAGGATGGTGTCATGGATGGATACGGCAAAGCCAGCCCTTTGCATCACCTCCGAGAGGAGCCGCAGGGGATACATGCAGCTCTCCAGGAACACCTCTGGCACAGCCCTCCGACCCCATAAACACGCATCTTCCTCCATTTCTTCTCTGTTTCTGTGCTGTCCATCCTATTACAGCTTCTCTCTGCCCTCCTTTCCCCACAAGCATCCTCCAGTAGCGCTTGCTTCACCTCTTCACCATCACCCCCTGCCTCCATCACTCCCCCCCCCGTTGTTCGCACAGCACCATCCCATCCCCATCCCCTGCCCGCACCCTGCCCGTCCCCGGGGGCAGCACCAGCCCCGCACTCACTGCCTGCCGTGAAGTTCACCGCGGTGCTGGCGTTGCCGTAGGCATTGCTGGCGGAGCACACGTACTCCCCCTCGTCCTCCAGCAGCACGGGGTGGATGCTGACCCGCAGCATGTTGAAGGCCAAGGTGACGCTGAGCCGCGGCGGGGTGGTGGGCTGGGGCAGCGCCGTGGAGGCCACCAGCGCCTGGTCCTTGAAGAGAGCCAGCTCTGCCTGCGGGCTGCTGTCCACCGTGCACTGCAGGACACCCTGCTGCTCCTTGGGGGCCTCCAGGAAGGTCGTCAGCACCGGCACCCGCGGAGGATCTGCCCAGGCCAGACATTACACGGAGGGTGAGCAAACCCTGAGTCTGCACCCAGAGCCCCCTGAGGCTGGCATGCCCGGCCCCAGCTCCGGCCTGGGAGGGCTCCCGTCCCCCCCAGGTCCTGGGTGGCATCGCCCTCCCCAGGCTCCTCAGACGCCCCGAGGTGTTTGCAGCGGTTCCTGGCACCTCTCCGCCAGCGCCGGGGCAGCAGCAGCCCACACTTGCAGCAAAAGCGTAAGCCAGACTTTCTCTTTCCAGGGTTTTCCCCTCCATCCCAGACAGACGTTTCTCCTAACTGAAGTCTTGAAAAATTTCGGTAATTTCAGGTTGACTGAAACATGTTGTTTTAACAGAACCAAAATATTTGTTATTGCATTTTTTTTCCCCTTTTTGTGCGACACGGCAGGCAGGTGAGACGCGGGGTGGCCACACCGCTTCTCATCAGAAAGTTCTGCTTGAAAGGGGACATGACCGACCAGGGTGGGTTTTATTCAGACTAGGCGTTTATCAAGGAGATATGCTCCCACAAACTTTCCACTTTTAACACTTTGGCATTTTCTAAGGGTGGAGGATGTTTTGTTACAAAGCGCGCAGAGCTCTAGTTCAAGTCCTGTGCGTGGGACACGCAGCGTTTGGGGACAGTGCCAGCAGCGAGGGCCGTGCAAGGCACCCGCTACGTGCCAGCCATAGCCCTGCGCGGCCGAACGGCCTTGCTTGGCATCCCACCCCCAGCACCATCCCGCCTCCGGCACCATCCCACCTCCAGCACCACCCC
>NW_008794456.1:176600-177535 GCF_000699145.1 Aptenodytes forsteri | reverse complement strand
CGCAGAGAGCGCCGCAGTGGAGCTCAGCACTGCCGGCCCCTGAGCAGCCCCGAGACAGCACGGGATGGAAAAAAAACCCTCATCACTTCCATAACGTGCATCCTAGCACTGCAGGTTTTGGTGCTTTTGTTCTGACCGGGGAGGCCGCGGACCCTCACAACCCTGGGGCTGCCGCTAGACATTTATTTTTAAGAAAACATGTTGCTCCTTGTCCCCGTTAGCTGACACCCTCCCACAGCTCCATCATTTGTGGTGCCCAGGGCTGAGGCTGAGGTGTTTGAATACAGGTGCCTGGTGTGGGTGGGGGGGGTGTGAGCCGGCACCTCCGGAGGGGCAGCCGGAGCCTGGGTGGGATCCAGCAGCACTGGGTGGGAGCGCAGACACCGGCTCCCATGCGGACACCTCCATGGAGACACATTTGGATCTATCAGTCTGAGGGCCAGACCCCAACCCAAAAAATGAATTCAGTTCAGGATTCCCGCTAACCCTCCGGGTAACTCGGGTGCCGCCTCGCTCCAGTGTCTGGGTGCAGAGGCGAGAGGGTCTGGGTGCTGGTTAGGTACCGATGCTGACCCGCAGCCAAAAAGCCCCCTGGGGCAGACCACCGGGTCCCAGCTCGTCACACCCGAGCCCCTGCACAGGGTCCCCCCCAAGCAGGGATGGGGACGCCCCGTCCCACCCGCTGGCGAGCTGCTGGGGAGGTGGGTGGAGGAGCAGCTGAACAAACCACACCGCAAAACAGCTGGTGCCGGCCACTGCCCTGCGCTGGCTTCTGTCTGACGTGGTTTCACACAAAGCGATGTCCCTGCGGTGGCCCGGGGGCAGGATCACACCTGGCCACGGCAGCTCAGTCGCTTTGGGTCGCCTGGCCGTAGCCCGCGATGCTCGGTGACATTTCTGCCCCGCTGTCACCGTGGGACAGCACCGGAGCGTGT
>NW_008794456.1:170829-176258 GCF_000699145.1 Aptenodytes forsteri | reverse complement strand
ACCAGCTCCTCACCCCGGTGCAGGGCCAGCCGGGCGGGAGGGTTGCTGGCCACCAAGCACTGGAAGATGGCCAGGCGGCCTCTCCCCGTCTCCAGGAACGCCGTCAGCTGGGGGTCCCGCGGGGGGTCTGCGCAGGGCAGAGGACGGCAGCTGTGCAGCTATCGCTCCCCAGCACGAGATCTCCTGGAAAGCAGCAGCTGCATCGCCTTCCAAAAGGGAAGGGAAGGGAAGGGAAGGGAAAGGAAGGGAAGGGAAGGGAAGGGAAAGGAAGGGAAGGGAAGGGAAGGGAAAGGAAGGGAAGGGAAGGGAAGGGAAAGGAAGGGAAGGGAAGGGAAGGGAAAGGAAGGGAAGGGAAGGGAAGGGAAAGGAAGGGAAGGGAAGGGAAGGGAAAGGAAGGGAAGGGAAGGGAAGGGAAAGGAAGGGAAGGGAAGGGAAGGGAAAGGAAGGGAAGGGAAGGGAAGGGAAAGGAAGGGAAGGGAAGGGAAGGGAAAGGAAGGGAAGGGAAGGGAAGGGAAAGGAAGGGAAGGGAAGGGAAGGGAAAGGAAGGGAAGGGAAGGGAAGGGAAAGGAAGGGAAGGGAAGGGAAGGGAAAGGAAGGGAAGGGAAGGGAAGGGAAAGGAAGGGAAGGGAAGGGAAGGGAAAGGAAGGGAAGGGAAGGGAAGGGAAAGGAAGGGAAGGGAAGGGAAGGGAAAGGAAGGGAAGGGAAGGGAAGGGAAAGGAAGGGAAGGGAAGGGAAGGGAAAGGAAGGGAAGGGAAGGGAAGGGAAAGGAAGGGAAGGGAAGGGAAGGGAAAGGAAGGGAAGGGAAGGGAAGGGAAAGGAAGGGAAGGGAAGGGAAGGGAAAGGAAGGGAAGGGAAGGGAAGGGAAAGGAAGGGAAGGGAAGGGAAGGGAAAGGAAGGGAAGGGAAGGGAAGGGAAAGGAAGGGAAGGGAAGGGAAGGGAAAGGAAGGGAAGGGAAGGGAAGGGAAAGGAAGGGAAGGGAAGGGAAGGGAAAGGAAGGGAAGGGAAGGGAAGGGAAAGGAAGGGAAGGGAAGGGAAGGGAAAGGAAGGGAAGGGAAGGGAAGGGAAAGGAAGGGAAGGGAAGGGAAGGGAAAGGAAGGGAAGGGAAGGGAAGGGAAAGGAAGGGAAGGGAAGGGAAGGGAAAGGAAGGGAAGGGAAGGGAAGGGAAAGGAAGGGAAGGGAAGGGAAGGGAAAGGAAGGGAAGGGAAGGGAAGGGAAAGGAAGGGAAGGGAAGGGAAGGGAAAGGAAGGGAAGGGAAGGGAAGGGAAAGGAAGGGAAGGGAAGGGAAGGGAAAGGAAGGGAAGGGAAGGGAAGGGAAAGGAAGGGAAGGGAAGGGAAGGGAAAGGAAGGGAAGGGAAGGGAAGGGAAAGGAAGGGAAGGGAAGGGAAGGGAAAGGAAGGGAAGGGAAGGGAAGGGAAAGGAAGGGAAGGGAAGGGAAGGGAAAGGAAGGGAAGGGAAGGGAAGGGAAAGGAAGGGAAGGGAAGGGAAGGGAAAGGAAGGGAAGGGAAGGGAAGGGAAAGGAAGGGAAGGGAAGGGAAGGGAAAGGAAGGGAAGGGAAGGGAAGGGAAAGGAAGGGAAGGGAAGGGAAGGGAAAGGAAGGGAAGGGAAGGGAAGGGAAAGGAAGGGAAGGGAAGGGAAGGGAAAGGAAGGGAAGGGAAGGGAAGGGAAAGGAAGGGAAGGGAAGGGAAGGGAAAGGAAGGGAAGGGAAGGGAAGGGAAAGGAAGGGAAGGGAAGGGAAGGGAAAGGAAGGGAAGGGAAGGGAAGGGAAATGGTCTCTGCCGGCCAGGACCCCGCCGGACCCAGGGGGACCACACCATCCCCAGGGTGACCACACTGTCCTCGCCACAGCAGCCACCCTCATGGGCTTTTCGGGGTGTGCTATACCACACAGTGGCCCTCAAACATATACAGGCTTTACACCTGCAGGATCACACACACGTGCCCACGCACGTGTTAAGTGCGTGCTTGCTCAATAGGAAAGTAAAGACACCGCAGACGGTGGCACGGAAGGACAGATGCCCACAGGAGGAAGCCCCAGGACATATATATGTACTCAAAGATCTGCACGTGCACCCGCATCAGCTCTGCCCAGACCCCGGGCACAGTTACAAGTGTGAGCAGAGCTGTGCGGACATAAGCTACAAACCCTGATATAATAATAAACCGAGCGTCCCCCAGCAGCCCGTACATACACAGCACGTCCAGGGAGATGGCGGGGGAGCTCCGGCTGCTGCCGTCGGTGGTGGCTCTGCAGTGGTAGAGACCCGCGTCCGTGCTGGCCACTTGCCGAAACACCAGGGAGGCGGCCGAGCCCTCGGCGAGCCACTGCCCATTTTGGTACCAGGTGAAGTTGGGCAGAGCCGGGGAGTCGCTGCTCAGCCGGCAGGTCAGGTTGGCGGCGTGGCCTTCCAGCACGTGGGAGGACGGAGCCACTGCGATGCTGGCAGCTACAGGCAGGAGCAGAGGCAGGAGGCAAACAGGCTCCGGCACGAATTCAGCCAGGACGGCCAGCACCACCTCGGTAGCGTTAGGGTGAACAACCCCCCTCCCCGGGGCCGGCCAGCTAGCAAACGACTTTGCAACTATTCCAGGAGAAGGCAAATGCAGGCTAATCCTGCAATGCTGCAATGGGGACAGCTCCGAGCTGGAGCAGCACCCCGGGGGAGCCTGGCGGTGGGGTACCAGTCACCCAGGGCCTCACCAGCTCAGGGATGATGTGCTGGCAGGAGGGGGCCCATAGGAACCCCCTCAGCAGCGTTTTGCTCAGCATCCCTGGTCCTGCATGGGCAGGGGTCAGCAGTGAATCCCCACCAGGAGCTGGTGCCCTTGCTAGGGCCGTGGGGGAACCCTCTAAACCCACCAGGAGAGGCTGGAGGCATTGGAGGGGCCGGAACCCCCCTCCCGTAGCAGCCCCCACTTTAACCCCGCTCATGCTCCACCCTAGCACCAGGCGACTGCTGCACGGCAGCTCTTTCGAGACAGACGCTGTTTGATACCCTGGATTTCACGGGCATGTGGCCTCTTTCTGCTCATTCTGTCCTTCTGCCACCATCGCCCTTGACCTCCTGAGCCTGCCTCCTTCCCTGGCATTCCCTCCCCACCCTCCCCTCTCCCAGGATTTTCCCAGACGCTGCGGGGATGTATAGCATCTGGCTGTATCCTGTGCATTGCCCCACCACCACACTCACTCTCAGCCCTGAAGTCCACAGCCGCGCTGGCGTTGCCCTGCGGGTTCCCAGCCCAGCACACGTAGGTCCCCTCGTCCTCCAGCACCACCTCCCGGATCTCCACCTTCAGGCTGTTGTACGACAAGGTGGCGTGGACCCTGGGGTTGGGGGCTGCGGGGCAGCCCCAGGTGCAGGCTATTACTTCTTGTCCTCTCCATAGGGTCAGGTTGGCCTCTGGGTCACTCTCAGTGGTGCACTGGATGATGCCGAGGTGCCCACCCTGGGTCTCCAGGAAGGAGCTCATCACCGGTTGCCTCGGTGGGACTGCAAGGTTAAAACACCTCTGGTGAGAATGTTATGGATCCCTGAGGCTGAGAGAACCCCAAGAACCCAAGGGATTGCTGCTTTCCAGTACCACCTGAGCAGCTTTTGGGCATCCCACGACCCTCCAGCTGCCAGACCCCAGGGTCCCACATCTGCCAGCTCTCTGCCAGGGACCTGCATGCCCCAGGCATCTCTGATGGCACCTCTGTTGTCACCTGGCTTGAGCTCAGGGTCCGAGTGCAGGTGTCCAGCCCTACCCCAAACCCTGGGGCAGATCTGCAGAGACCCCAGTGGTTTGGGCATCTGGGGTCCGGTTGTGAAGCACATTTCCTACCACGAATACAGAAAAATGCCACTTGGTCAGGACTGAAATTTCCTAATGGTATTCTTCCTGGTTTGGTATCAGGGAAGACTTTTATTTTACAGCACAGAAAATATTTGGAAGGCAAAATCCAACCGGAATATATTTTTCACAGGGATCATTTCTTGTTCTGAAAATTGAATTTAATTTCACAGGACATTTTGAAACTCTCTGGTTCTTGGGAATTTTGGGATTCTCCAAATTTCTCCTCCCCCAAAATTCACAGATTTACCTGCAAAAGGGAATTTTCCGCCCTCTCCACATTTCTGCCCAAGAGCTCCTTGTTCGTGTTCGGCGGTGATGGGGGAAACCTCGGGGTGGGAGCAGCAGAGGGGTTTCCCAGCAGGACCACCCATCCCAGACCCGGGACTCCCCTCGCTGGCCCAGGCGTTAGTGGGGGGAGACCCCCCGGCAGCACTTACAGAGCACACGGAGCGGGACGGCCGCTGACGTGTCGCTGCCGTCGCTGCTCTGGACCCTGCACTGGAAAGCGCCTGCATCCTCGCCGTGGACGGAGGGGAAGTGCAGCGTCGGGGCTGAGCTCTCCTGCAGCCGCTTGCTGTTCCTGTACCAGGTGTAGAGGGTCTCCTCCGCCGCGCCCCAAGCCCCCAGGCAGGTCAGGGTGACGGCTGTCCCTTCCCGCACCTCCACCGAGGGCCGGATCAGGACCTCCGTAGCTGAAGGATGGATGGGAGAGGGACGTCAGGGAGGGAGGGGAAACCTCTGCCGCAAACCTATGCCTTTCCCCTGGCTCCATCCGGCCAAAGCCCCCGCGCTCGGCTTCCCTCTAAGGCAGGACCTGAGCAGCCCCTCCCTCGCAGGAGCCCGTGGCATCGGTGGCTGCGCCTTTGGTGGGTGACGTTCCCTGGGGACACTGGACATCAGCTGGGATGTCTCCACCCTGGCTGCTCGCCCTGGCGCTCTGCCACCGGCAGAGGCAAACGGGGCCTTTCCTGAGCCTTCACCCGCTCCCACCGAGCACCCGTGTTCGGCTGGGTGGATTGCTCCCAGGACAGGCTCGGTCCCCTCTGACTGCTGGCAGGTGATGGGCTGGGCTGGAGGCATCTTGGCCGACTTGAAATGGACCCCAACTACCTACCGTGGCACCCAAACTCAGGTTTACTTTTTCTGGAATTGGACCCTGAGGTCCATTTTGGTTTCTATTGACATCCTAAGGGAGGGTCCTCTTGGACACGGTTTTGGGGGGCTTTCCGCTCCTCCTTTTCCATGGCTGCTGCCTCTGTGACCCCAAACCATCAAGGCTGGGGGAGCCACGGTCTGCAGAGGGTTAGGGGATGGATCAGGAGGAGCCGGTCCCCGCTGTGCGCCCAGATGCTGTGCACCGCTGGGGGCTTGTGGGAACCGGGAAGAAACAGTTTGGACAAACTTTGCTACGAATTTTGCGGCATTTTGAAAAACAAAACTCAGGAGCGCCTCCAGCTCTGCAAGCAGCTTTGACCCCCCGAGGTGGGGAAGGGCTGCAGGGAGGGCACCGCCACCACACAGTCCCCGAGACACCGATGTCCCCTGCTACCACACGGGTCCTTCCAGCTCTCAGGGCTGCGTGGCCCCGCTCCCCC
>NW_008794456.1:169648-170591 GCF_000699145.1 Aptenodytes forsteri | reverse complement strand
GTTGCATGCCGGCGCAGCGGTGGCTGGGGGGGGGCTGTCCACGGCGCAGTGGACGATGACCAGCCTGCCGCCCTGCGACTCCTGGAAGAGCGTGATGGTGGGGGTCCGGGGGGGGTCTGTGGGAGGGGAGAGGACGCTGCAGCTCGGGAGGTCCCAGCAGCGCGGCCGCTACCTGCTACCTGCACGTGGGGCACGTCCACCCCCGACCCGCGCAGCTGCTCCCCCGAGCTGCTTTCCCCTTTACGTAAGCGGGTTATATTTACTCACAGAAATGTCAAAGCCAAACCCAGGGCTATTTTATTTTTCCCCTGACTTGCAAAAGCTCCCGAGCTGTTATTATCATAGCTGGTTCCTCGGCTAGTAACCTCCCAGCGGTTTATGGTGTGTAACAGATTAGTGGAGGAGTGGGAGATGCTGCAATGAACAGACGGGTCCCTGCTGCAGCAAATACCACTTAACGGTACCTTCAAATGCTGCTCATGACCAGAAATTGTTGCATTTCTCGCAGCTTCTACCCAGGAGGGCTGAAACCCCCCTTTCAACTGGACCCAAGACATTTGGGGCAGAGACTTGGTTTTGACTCGGGGGCTTTGCGCAGCCCCTGGCACAAAGGGACCCTCGTCTGGCGGGGACCCCAGCTGTTATTATCATAGCTGGTTCCTCGGCTAGTAACCTCCCAGCGGTTTATGGTGTGTAACAGATTAGTGGAGGAGTGGGAGATGCTGCAATGAACAGACGGGTCCCTGCTGCAGCAAATACCACTTAACGGTACCTTCAAATGCTGCTCATGACCAGAAATTGTTGCATTTCTCGCAGCTTCTACCCTGGAGGGCTGAAACCCCCCTTTCAACTGGACCCAAGACATTTGGGGCAGAGACTTGGTTTTGACTCGGGGGCTTTGCGCAGCCCCTGGCACAAAGGGACCCTCGTCTCTCGGGGACCC
>NW_008794456.1:166782-169514 GCF_000699145.1 Aptenodytes forsteri | reverse complement strand
GGGCCCCCCCCCCGTCCCCTGGCAGGAGCCGTGGGCACTCACATGTCACACTCAGGCTGATGGCCTGGGACGTGTCACTGCCCTGGTCATTTGTCACCTTGCAGGAGTAATAGCCGGTGTCGCTGGCGGCTACATGGTGGAAGAGCAGGGTGTGCACCGTGCCCTCCTTGAGCCAGGCGCTGTTCTTGTACCAGGTGTAGTTGAGGTCCTGGCCCTCCCTGCCAGGGACGTCACAGGACAAGGTGGTGGCCGTCCCCTCCTGCACCTCGGCCGCGGGGCTCACCAAGATCTCTGCAGCTGACGGAGATGGGAGCATGTTCAGGATGGCCTTGGAGGCAGGAGAGCAGCCCCCGGCTGTAGAGCCCCCCGCCCCCGCGGTGTGGGACAGAGTCCGGGGACAGGGGGGAGTCCCTCTGCCCCCCAGTGACGACGGAGGCGGGAGGCATTTGGGTTTCTTCCCTGCCACTGGCACCTTGCCAGCTGGGGTTCAAGTTCTGGCTTTAATGCAAAGCCCCAGGGGCAAAACACATGGCGGGTGCAGCAGCGTCCTTCGCCTCTCATGGTCTGCGCAGGGGGCTCTGGGGGGAGCAGACTGGCCCCACCTGCTCCAGGCTGGGGGGCAGATGCTCCCCGTGGGGCTCCTGGGTGATACGGCAGTCTGGGGCTTGTCTCTACTGCAGGATCTGATGGGGGACCCTGGCTTCCCCCTCCCCACAGACCACCCTGGTTCCGAATCCCCATGAGCTCTGACAATCTCCTTCCCAGTGGCGGCAGGGAAGCCTCGCCGCCCGCCCCGCTCACCGGGCTTGGCTGGAAATCCCTCCCTGCCCTGTCTTTGGGGCTCGCCACAGCCCTGTGCCATGAAGGACAAAGGATGCAGGCATGGCACGATGGAGGCACCACAGTCCTCTGCCACGGAATCCCCAGCTCCTGGACCTCCAGCCGGTACCGGCCACCTTGGTGCCAACCCCTGTCCACCCCAGCCGGGACTCGCTGGGTAAACTCCCTCCCGCTCCTGCGGCCCCGCTCCTCCTCCGGCAATGCCCCCGCCGCCCCGAGGGGCCACCCCGGCCGCCAGCGAGCTCCCCTGGCACTTACAGAAGACGTAGAGCGTCACGGTGGGTGCCACGCCAGCCCCGATGGCGTTCTTGGCTTCGCAGTGGTACTGCCCGTAGTCCTCGCGGCGAACGCCCCGGAAAGTCAGGATCCGCTCACTGCCTATGGCCGTCCCATCCTTGTACCAGTGGTACGTCGAGACGGGGGGGTAGCTGCTGGTCACCTCGCAGGTGAGGGAGACCGTGTCGCCCACGCGGATGTTCTGCGCAGAGCGGCTGACTGACACTTGGGTGTCCTTAGGGGCGTCTGCGGGGAGGACAGACAGACACGGCGGGCAGCAGTGAGGCTGGGCAGGACCCGCGGGACACTGCCGTAGCCCGTCTTGCTGTGTGTATGTGAGGGGAAAAGGGGAGCTGGAAAAGGGGGCAAAGCTGCCACACCGGCAGCGAAGAGGGGTGGGTGCGGCAGTGGGTGCCGGGACATGCCACGGAGCTGGAACCCGGCACTTCAGCAGCGTTTATGGGACTGACACCAGCCCTGGCCATGGAGAGCGGTGGGGGAACAGGAGAGGGAGGGAGAAGCAAGGAGGAAACTCTGCTCTGGCTTTTTGCAAGGGGCCCCAGGAAGGAGGCGGAGGGGGAGGCACAGTGGGCGGCAGGAGGGGGACCTGGGTGGTGCGGTTGTGGCAGAGGTGCCCCGTTCCCTCCTCCCCGCTCAGCCAGCCCCCGTGCAGAGCCTCCCCACGTGTCTCACCCGCCCGCAGGGCGACCTCCCCAGTCGCCTTCCTGGAGCCGTAAGAAACTTCACAGAGCAGCTTTTTGGAGTGATCCTTCCAGGAGAAGGAGGTGGTGAGGGTCAGGTGGTGGCCGACCCCACTCGTGTCCAGCTGGACGTGGCTGGATACCACCGAGACCTGGGGGTCGTAGCCCTCCCAGCGCAGGGCGATGTCTCCCGGCGGGCAGGCGTAGGGTGTGGAGCACTCCAAGGTGGACGTTTGCCCCTCGGTTTGCTCCTCGCTGGCGGCAGTACTCGGGCGCGCGAGGTCGTCTGGGGATGGAGAGGATGGAGGATGGAGAGCAGAGGGTGGACGTGGGGTGGGCAGGCGGGAAGCTGGGGGGGGGGGGGGCTTCGCCGTTGTGGGGGTGTGTCTCGCCGCTGTACCCACCCGAAATGCTCAGCATCACATCCCGCGCCGCCGACCACCGGTCACCGTTGACGATCTCGAAGCGGAACCTGTAGGGCCCGCTGTCCTCCGGCGTCACCCCCCTCAGCAGCAGGGTGCAGTTGCGAGCAGCAGGGTCCCCCAGGAGCTGAGCACGGCCCCTGAAGCGAGCATCCACCTCCTGGGCCGCCGAGTGGTACACCAGCGTTTTCTGGTTGTCGTAATCCTTGTACCAGATGGCCACGATGCCGTCGCCGGTTGCCACGTTGGCCGGGTAGCTCAGGGTGCAGGGAACCACTATGCAGGAGTCCCTGACGCCCTGCAGGACCTCGGGGTAGGCGACCCCCCACGAGCCGAGGGCTGCGTCGGAGGGGAGGCAGGTGGAAGGGGGGGGTCGGGCGGTGAGCCGTGCCGGGGGCCACCGCGGGCTGCAGCCCCCTGCTCCCCTCCGGGACCCACCCGGAGCCGCGTCACACCTCCTGAGCTGCCTGAACAGGAAGGGGGTCGTGGCAGG
>NW_008794456.1:165752-166711 GCF_000699145.1 Aptenodytes forsteri | reverse complement strand
GTGGAGAAGGGGGAGATGACGGGGAAACTCTGGATCTGTGGGTGGTTCTTTCGGATAGCACAAGGCACCAGCCGGATTTGAAAAGCAAAGGCCTAAAAAACTAGTAAAAAAGGAAAATTTGCCCTCCTGGCCCTCCAAAAGCTTTTTTCCTCAACCCCCTCTCTGTCTCCTTGTCCTTTCTCTCTTGCTCTGTCTGGCCCCCTGCCACCCCATGCCCACCCCATCCCAGAGGCCAGCCCCATCCCTGCCCATGGGTACCACGCGCCTGCCCGTCAGGAGGAGGGGGCACGGGCAGAGATGCCATGTGGGAGCACGGCACGATGCGGCACGTGCCAGCAAATCTCCCCAGAGCATCTGCTGTGCCATGGCCGGCGGGAAAGCCAGGACCAGCCTCGGGGTCCCCAGAGCCTGTCCTCCCTGTCCCTCGGGCATCATGCACGGCTCCTGGCAGGGCCAGGGCATCAGCACTCCTGCTCCCACCCCTCCTGGCGTAAATCTGGGCAACCAACCCCTGCAGAGGACCAGACCGTGCCGGCGGGGCCGCGGCGGGGCAGGAGGAAGCGGGTCTCTTGGTGGCACCGTACCTGGCGGGACGAGGCTGGCCAGGAGGACGAGCCACTGGGGAAGGCGCATGGCAGCGCCCTGAGTCTCTTGGTGGCACCGTACCTGGCGGGACGAGGCTGGCCAGGAGGACGAGCCACTGGGGAAGGCGCATGGCAGCGCCCTGAGCACCGCTGGGGGTCCCTGGGGGGCAGAGGCAGGGGAGGCTCACGCTGCGAGGGTGGGAGGTGGCCGTCTTTGAAGTCAGCGTTCAGCAGAGGGGACCCTGACAACAAGAAGAGGTGGCCAAAGGCCTTGAAACACTTTGTACGTCAGTGCAGTCCAGCTTTTCCCACTATATTCCCCCCGCGCTGGGCTGCCAGAGCCCACCCCGGTGCCGGCCAAAGGCAATTCCTGCT
>NW_008794456.1:144338-146795 GCF_000699145.1 Aptenodytes forsteri | reverse complement strand
TGCCATGTGGGAGCACGGCACGATGCGGCACGTGCCAGCAAATCTCCCCAGAGCATCTGCTGTGCCATGGCCGGCGGGAAAGCCAGGACCAGCCTCGGGGTCCCCAGAGCCTGTCCTCCCTGTCCCTCGGGCATCATGCACGGCTCCTGGCAGGGCCAGGGCATCAGCACTCCTGCTCCCACCCCTCCTGGCGTAAATCTGGGCAACCAACCCCTGCAGAGGACCAGACCGTGCCGGCGGGGCCGCGGCGGGGCAGGAGGAAGCGGGTCTCTTGGTGGCACCGTACCTGGCGGGACGAGGCTGGCCAGGAGGACGAGCCACTGGGGAAGGCGCATGGCAGCGCCCTGAGCACCGCTGGGGGTCCCTGGGGGGCAGAGGCAGGGGAGGCTCACGCTGCGAGGGTGGGAGGTGGCCGTCTTTGAAGTCAGCGTTCAGCAGAGGGGACCCTGACAACAAGAAGAGGTGGCCAAAGGCCTTGAAACACTTTGTACGTCAGTGCAGTCCAGCTTTTCCCACTATATTCCCCCCGCGCTGGGCTGCCAGAGCCCACCCCGGTGCCGGCCAAAGGCAATTCCTGCTGCACGGAATGGGAAAAACCTCGGTCCCAGCTCATTCACACCAGTTACCCACCAGCAAAACACATTATTGATCCACGCAGGATGAATCCTGTTTGCAGCGACACCGGCACCGCTCTGGATGCACGGCGCTGCCGGCAGCAGCAGCACGGTCTCCAACGGGCTGGATTGGGAGAGGGATGTTGAGGGGGAGCCCCGGCCCCGCTGAACTCTCGTGGGAGTTTAAGGAGCTAGTCCGGGTTTTGCAGTGAGGTGACAAGGTTTACGGAGCTTATTCACGTGCTCGCTGCATCCGTGCAACGCGGGAAGCAAACGAAGAATAGTGTAAGACTGACGTGAAAAATGTGCGTACGGCATGGGATGGGGCCATGCAAACGCCGGTTATGGGAGTCTGGGTTGAAAATAAAAATGAGGGCAAAAGAAAGCAAGTGGATACCTGAAATTAAGAGGAGAGAGACTTCTAAAGAAGCACTCTCGGAGAAATCCCCATTAAGCCAGAAATCCCAGCGACCTGCCCACGGCCGCCAACCGAGCTCCGGAGGGTCTGAGCATCTGCGGGGGGGCACAGACGTGGGGACAGAGGACAGAGGGACATGGCTGGGCTCGTGTTAAAGCTGTCCCCATATCGCAGCTCCACGGGGCACATGGCATCCCGGCTGCCGAAACGCCGGAGATGCAAAGGTGCCGGTGCCCCGCAGGAGCAACCAAACCGCGGGCTGCAGAGGGCTGAGGATCAGGTCCTGGACGTGGGACCGAAGGGGACAGATTTTTAAACTCCGCAGTGTTGATTTCAACAAGACCAGTTGCGGCGAGGAGGAGCGTGGCCACAGCCCCAAGCCTGGCACAGCCAGTGCCCGCTCTGGGGTCTGCCCCTGATTTTTGGTGGTGTACGTTCAGGTGGGATGGTTTTAACTAGGGATTTTTCAATTTTTAGAAGGTTTAATGGCTTTTTGCAGCTCTAGACCTAAGCAAACTGATGAAATTATTTTTAAATTTAAAAAAATTATCCTGTGATAAAACAGGGGTTTTTTCCTGAATTTTTTTTCATTATCATGGAAATCAATTAACTGATTGATTTCAATTTAGATCTTTATCAAACAACGTAACAATCTTTCCATATTGAATGAGGCAGCTCTTTACTCCCTGAACCGACCTTTTCCTCCTTCAATGATTTGATACTTTGCTAACACCTTTTTTCCCAACATATGCTTTGAATTTCCTTGCTGCTAATTTGGTTTAGGGGGGGTATTTTAGACTCCAAAGCACACGTGAGAGCTTTAGTTTTGCCTGGGATTTTTCCTGGCCAAACTGAAGCACCAAGAGCAAATGAAACCGGCGGGGGCCGCTGGGCTCGGGGTGAAGGAGGAAGGAAGCACCGGCTCAGCGCTGGGGTCCGCTCCCCAGCCCCCCGCCCACGCCAACGCCGAGTTCCGTTTCTTCTGCTGCCCTTCTCCCGGTTTCGGTTTCTGTGCAGCGTGGCCTCGAGGGGACCCTCCAGCGCAGGATGGGGACCCCAGGTCCCCTCCGCCCACCCACCCCGCCCGGCGGCTGGGGAACACGGCAGCCCATGGCGGGGTCCCCTGTTAGCTCAACAAAATTAAACCATTTGTAAAGCTTTCTCAACAAAAACATTTGTGATAGCCTCTGTGTGTGTGCGCACGTGCACGGCACAGCGGCGGTCTGGGCCAGCCACCTTGCACACGCCAGAGCAGAACATGTTATGCATTATCACCTAATACCAACTAGGCAAGAATATTTAGATGTTATGCACTGGAAAACAAGGGGAAAGAGGAGATTACGCAGTGAAGGACCCTGTAATTGTCTCCCTGTAACGGGACTGCACCCACAGTCACGCTCCGCCTGAGCTGCCACCCACCTGTCT
>NW_008794456.1:140045-144267 GCF_000699145.1 Aptenodytes forsteri | reverse complement strand
GGCCCGTCTGTGCGACAGCCAGCAAAATCCCCCCCAGGGCTCCTGTGCGTGCCGGCAAGTGCAGGGGAGATCTCGAACTTCTTCAAGCTTTAGTAAAAAATCACCTATTGGCATAAAAACGTGGCAAGCGGGGCTGAGCACAAAGAGGGGAAACCTCTGGTGTTTGTCCCTTCAGCCTCCACCATGTCCCAGTGCAGAGAGAGAAACAGAGATGGGGACCACGGGGCGGTCGGGCAGCGTCCCCCCAGGACGAGGGGTGGAAGGGAACTCCCTGCTCTTGTCCCCCAGTGCTCCCACCCACCACACGGCTCCTCGAGGCCAGGCAGCCCACCTCCCCGCTGCCTGTCCCGTCCCTCTGCCTGCAAGACCCAGCGAGGGCAGCACTGGCAGCAGGGAGGGAAGGGGGGAGTCCCATATCCCAGCCCCGCTCCGCCGCTGCCTGCTCTGCACCCACCCTGGCACTGATCCTGCCCCAGTCCCAGAGGCCAGGAGAGCACCCTCCGCACGGGGTGGGATGCTGCTCAGTCCCGCACCACCCTCTCGCTGCCGCCGTCGTGGCTTTGCCAATCTCTGCCGCCCAGGGACTTGCACCAAGCCCCCGCTGAGGGGTGCAGGTCGGGTGCATCCCTGGCTCCAAACCCAGCCCCGAGCCTGGACCCAGGGCCCAGAGGCGTCTGGGCAACTTCCCTGACCCCAGCAGAAGACAGACGAGGCTCAACCCCACAGAGATGCTCTCGCCACCGGCTGCCTTCACCTCCGCAGCCATCTACCCCGCGGCGAGGTGCCTGTGAGCAGCCCATGCCACCCTGCCAGCCCCGCACAGCATCATGCAGGTGCCTCGTCCCAGCCCCACAGGGTGAACCCTAGGGCCAGTCTCTGCCCCGGCTGTCCCCGTCCCAGCCCCTCCACCAGCACTCCCCAGGGAGCAACGGCATTACCTGGGAATGCCTGTGCCTGTGTGGGGTCCTGAGCCGCAACGTCCGTGGACGGTGCCTGCCCCTCGCCGCTCAGGGAGAGCTATTTATCTGGTGTGGGGGCCGAGGAGCCCAAAACTGCACCACTTCCCCGTTCAGGGGTTTGTCCCTGCCGCTGCTTTTGGGAAGTGGCTGTCATCATCAGCTGTTTCTTGCCTTTTACTAATTTGGGGCTGTTTTGGGGCAGAGGTCGTGGTGGTCCCCACAGGAGGTTTTTGCAGCATCCGAACGCCCCAGGCTACGAGGGTCATTGGGAGGCTGCATTTTCTTTGCACCACTGCAGCCCAACCAGCATCGCTCCCCTGGCACCCCCAGAGCCCCTTGGGGCATCCTTGGCCTGTGCTGTGCTAGAGCCACAAGCAGGGCGATATCCCAGCCCCGGGGGCACCCACCGACCTGCCCAGCACACCCAGAGGGTCTCTGGGTTTAGTGGGGAGAGCCCGTGCTGGGGTTCAGGTGCCTGTGGGGATGGCAATGCCCCATGGGGATGCTGCTGCAGACGGCACGCCATCTGCCCGAGTCTTCCCTGGGGCAACCGGCCACCCGGAGACTTTATTCTCCCTGTTACGTTGTGGGTTTTCACTGCAGCATGCCCAGAATGAGGAGAGGACTCTGCCAGCCCTCCTGAAGGGGGTTCCCAGCTCAGCACCGAGGCCGTGCCAAGACACGGGGCGATGCAGAGGCTACTGGGGCCGTCTGGCCAAGCCCAAGGGGTTTGCACTGAGGCCAGGGCACCATCCGCTTGGGTTTTCAAAAGGAGGGTCTGGAGGGGCCCGGGGGAACCTGCAGGAGGAGCAACTAGGAGCAAATCATCCCAGCAGCATGGCAGCCCTGAGCCTGGCCCTGCAGCGTGACCTTCAGGCAGGGGCTGAGTTGATCTTTGGCTGGTTTGGGGCAGGATCCAGATCCAGCCTCTGCCATGGGTGCCTGTGTCTAAAGTAAAGGGACCCGGCGCTGTGGCACCAGCCCGTCTGTGCACTGGGTAAAGCTGCCACTCAAATTCGATGGCTCAGGGTCAACGCTCGACCTTGTGTACATGGAATGGGAGTGTGGGAAACTGCCCTCCGGGACCTCGTGCCGCTGTGCAGCGCCCCGCCGTCCCCTCCCCACTTGCTCCGTGCCCATGTCGGGCTTGACTCAGCTGGGTCGGGTGCTGAGCCAGGCTGAGTTGATCTTTGGCTGGTTTGGGGCAGGATCCAGATCCAGCCTCTGCCATGGGTGCCTGTGTCTAAAGTAAAGGGACCCGGCGCTGTGGCACCAGCCCGTCTGTGCACTGGGTAAAGCTGCCACTCAAATTCAGGGTCACAGGGTCAACGCTCGACCTTGTGTACATGGAATGGGAGTGTGCCCTCCGGGACCTCGTGCCGCTGTGCAGCGCCCCGCCGTCCCCTCCCCACTTCTCCGTGCCCCATGTCGGGCTTGACTCAGCTGGGTCGGGTGCTGAGCCAGCACGGGAGCGGCAGCTGCCCGCAGCCGCCCCGGTAAGCCCCTCGGGCTGTGCCGCCCGCTGCCAAGCAGCGCTGCCGGAAAACCTGTCCCAGACCCTGCCGGTGAGCAGGGAGCCAGGCTGCCGGTGCGGGGAGGCTGTGCCAAGCCTGCACCCCCTGCGGCGGGGGCACCACGCGTTGCCAGCTGTGGTTCGGGAAGCTGCCGAGCTGCGTTTCCTGACACAGCACCGAGCGAAGAAAGCCTGACTTAGGCAAATACGGCCATATGGCATCTGGGCTCAGGCTGGCTGGTGCCAGGGCTTCTGCAAAGAGCCGGAGCGGCCGTCTGGCCCCGAGGCAGGAAAGCCTGAGGCCGCTCGACCCAGCTCCGTCCCTTGTTCTGCGTCAGCTTCCGGATCCTCTCCTTCCCTTTCAGCCCCTCTGCTTTTGCCAGAGCAGACGCCATCTCCACTGTGCCCTTACACAGCACGATGCTGGGTGCTGCCGTCCCCGCTCGAGATTTGGGTGCTGCCGGGCCTGGATGTCACCCTTCGCTCTCCAGGGACTCTCTCTGCAGCCCTGGTGCAAATGTCCCCGTGGCGGGCAGTAGCATGAGCCCAAAGGTGCAAGGTCCGGGCTAGAGCAGCCAGCCCAGCTCCACAACACAGCAAGCTCTGCCCGAGCGGAGCCTGCCTCTGCCAGGACGAAGTGTGCTTCTCCCCCGGGGGTCTCGGGAAGGATGGAGTCAGGTTGGGCTTGCGAGCAGAGGCGGGGAGCTCTCCTAGAGCATGGTGGACAGACCCAGCCCAGGCTTGCCAGTGCCTGAGACGATGGGTCCTGTCGAGTCCCTTTCAAGGAGCCGTTGGAAACCTGCACTCATCTCCAGAACAACCAGGCTGGGTTAGCCCCCACGGACCCTCGTCCCACCCTGTGGGCATGTCCTCAGGGTCAACAGCCCACCTTGCTCCCAGCTCCCCGAGCTCTGCAAGAAGCTCAGGAGCTCAGCAGACACGTCTGAAGCACGATGTCGGCAGGGGCTCCCGCACCCGTTCAGCATCCCCACCCGCTCACAGCTTGCACCCCCCTTGCCCCCAGCCAGCCAAGCCGCAGAGACCCGTGAGCTTCCCCAAATCGGTGACACGGGCAGCAGCAGAGCTTGCTGTCCCCGCTGGATCAGCCGCTCGCAGGGCGCCAGGCACGCAGAGGCCGCCTGCCTCCATAGCCCTTTGCCCCCAGCCTTCATCTGGGCAGTGGGCAGCATCCAGGGCAGAGCCCCATCCAGTTCCTCTTTCCAGGTCCCGAGACACGTTCCCCCAGGGTGGTGGCCATCTGCAAAGGGGAACCTTCTGGGGAAGCCGAAACAAATGAAGAAAATCAGGGAAATCAGTGAAAGTGTGCAATGTGCCAACGAAACCCACGCCCGGAGCCCAGGGAGGGAGGGGCGGCCGTCGCTGCAGCCTGGGACAAGCACCTTTTTGGGGGCAAAGCTCTCCCCACCTTGCCCCGTGGGGTTTTCCCCCCGTGGCGTCTGCTGACGTGGCTCTGAACACACCGCGTGTCCGGCTGCGCTTTCCAGGGCTGGTGGAGAGACAGGGGCCAGGACTCGGCAAAAACCAAGGGGGAGATGTGGGAGGCAGCTTGCTGCTTGCCCAGGAGGAATGTGGGCTGGCCGGCATACCAGAGCGATAAGGGGCTGCCTGGGGGCATCCCAGGAATTTGAGGTGTGGGCTGTCAGGAGGGAGAGGAAAACATCGATGGGAAGAGCAAGCATAAATCAGCCGTTCCACCCTGGCTGGCAGGGATGTGCCAGGTTCCCGCCCT
>NW_008794456.1:132963-138744 GCF_000699145.1 Aptenodytes forsteri | reverse complement strand
TGGGATGGGTGGGATGGGTGGGATGGGTTTTTTTTTGGGGAGAGGGCGAGGTGGGGCTCAGGCAGAGGCGGGGGGCAGCAGCCAGAGGCGCAGCGCAGGAAGGGCAGGAGAGACCTGCCGGGGCGAGGGGATGCCGCGGGGCTGAGGACCGGGGTTGCACCACAGGTTCAAACCTTTGCTTGTGCCTACAGGCAGAGCATCGCCCGGCCGGCTGGCCCCTGTTAAGTCTGGGTGTGCACAAGCATCCAGCTAAAATAAAAAGCTCTGGCTTGGGATCGCCCTGGAAGGTACTGCTGGTTTCTGTGCTTGTGGGAGCAGAAGTTTCAGGCTGAGCTGTTGCTTGACTCAAAGGAAATGTTTTGGGTTGGATTCAACATCTCCAGGAGATTTTAACATTCACGTATGTAGAAGCAAAGTAAGCTTTCAAGTGAAAAATCAATTTCAAATGCACAAATCTGACTTTTAAATTTAGGTAATGCTGGACTGAAGTGTTTTAAGCATTTCGAGTCACTGATCCCAGACGCTTCATTAGTTCAAGAGCCAGACAGTGTTTTCTGCAGTCCCAGATGAGAAGAGCGACTTAAATTATTCCTGTGACACAATGAGCAATAAAGTACAATGTAATGTGATATGACATGGCAATGCTCGTGCTGCGCTGCCAGGGAGCTGCACCCGCAGCCGTCGCTCGTCCCGCTGCTGCGGGGCAGCGGTGGAGCCAGCCCAGGCTGTGCCAGCAAGATGGGCCACAAGCTGCTGCAGCCTTGAGGCCAGGTGAGGGACACCCTGGGGACTGCAGGTTACCTGTGGCATCGCTCCCACCCTGGTCGCTGCTGCAGCGCACCCGAGCGGTCCTGATGAGACCGGACCCAAAGCCCAGCTCAGCCTAAACCCGAGGGTTTGCTTTTCCTGAACGCAGCGCCTATGTGCTCCCCTCTCCCTGAGGGACCAAAGACCCCCAGACCTGAAGCCGTGACAGCCCCATCCTGACTCGGGGCGATGCTCTGTCCCTGCCGACAGTGCGTGCGGCATGGGCAGAGACCAGCTCGGCAGCCGTGCTCCTGCCAGCGTTGCCCCACAGGCAACCGGGATGCTCCAAGGGCATCCTGGCCCAGGCACGCTCCCGGGGACACGCTGGGTCCTGCCAGCCCCAGGCTGCGCAGCAGCATTTGAGGAACTTCTAAATACCCCACTGGGTCCCGTGCTGTGCGGCAAAGGGACTTGGAGCTTCGTACTCTGAGGTCTGGGGTCGGCTGTGGCCTCGCTGCGGCCCCACGGGCAGGACCCGGCTCCTCCAAGCTCAGGGGGGCTGGATGGGACCCGGGGGGTGCTGGCTGCGTGCAAAAGAAACACCACCACCCGCGCCCAGCTCTGGCATGCCGAGGTCCCGACTAGCCCACAGTCACCCCCGCGCCGCGGGTTGTGCACGCGCGTGTGCATGCAGGGCTGGTGACGGGGAGGGGAACCCCCCCAGCACTCCTTTGTCAGCGCCGGGCGGAGGGCAGGACGCAGAGCTCCTCCATGGAGGCAGAAGCCGCCTTTCAATCCCCCGGGGGATGCTCCTGGGGGACCATCAGCTCCACAGGGAAGAAATCAGATTGTGCCGACGCTGCTGCAGCCTCCCACACGGGCGGCCGAGGTCTGGCTCAGCTCTTGCCTCACCTCCCTCTTCCAGACCGCTCGAGCATCCCCCAGGCCATGGGGGATGCTTGAGCACAATGAGATGAGATGAGAGCACATGGATGCTCGAGCATCCCCCAGGACAGTGCAAAGCCATGGAGGTGCCTGGTCACCCTCGTCCCGTCCCGGCCAGGATCCTGAGGTCGCTTTCGCCTTCCCGGGCACGGGGGCCAGGCCAGCTCCATGTCTTTTGCTGGTGGCTCCACAAAAGACACAGAGGCCGGCACCAGGCAGAGCCAGCCACGAGGACAGGGATCAAAACCTTCAGCCCCCAACTCCTCCAGCCGCAGCCAGCCGTTCCCACGCGCTGGGGCTGCCTTCTCATGCCCAGAGGAGGCCTGGCACCCCTGGCACGAACAAAATGCCCCCTCGCTCCCATCTGCGGCAATGCTGGGACGGGCTGAAAGCATTTTCCCGGTGGCAGACCCAGGCAGGGTTTCCCTGCTGTGAGCAGAAGCCTCACCTGTCCCCAGCACAGGGCCGGGGGGGGGGGGGGGGGGGGGGGGCGGCCCTGCTAATGTGCCTGCGGCCCCCATGTCCCAGGCTAAAAGCTTTCTTGTCCATGGCGGATGAGGAGCCCTGCTCGCTGTCAGCGCCGGAGCCGCTGCACTCCTGAAGGACTGTAACGCAGTGGCGGACAGACAGCGCCGGTCCCGCGGGGACACAGGGCTCAGAAGGGGGGGGCGGCGAGCAGGCAGCAGCCAGGAAGGATCAGAAATGACGGAGGGAGCATCAGCTCCGCTCCTGCCCTCCTCTCCCGGAGCAGGGAGCAATCCCCGATGGCCGAGGCCGCAACTCTCCTTCCTTGGGTTGTGGTCCGCAAGCCCCCCTCTGTTACACCCATTTTTAAAATGAAAAATACACTTGGCTTTCCATCTTAGCATTAGCCATCGTTTGTCAGGAGCCATCCCACAACGAGCCGGCCCTGCCACGGCTGTCCGGGGAGCAAGCGGGACCCCTCTCCCCCGGGGCTGCGGCAGTGTCCATCTCTCCCGTCCCCTCACCGCCCACCCGGACCCCCGGGAGCTGCTCGGGCTCTGCGGGATGACCCCCTCGGCGCCAGGAGATCCTGCTGCCGGTGATGCCGGCAGCCAAAGGGACAGAGCGGTGCCTGCCGAGAGAGCCGCCACGGGGCGAGAAACGGCTTTCCCATTCACAAGAGGTTTTGTGAAGAACAACAGCAGCAGCTTTGGATGGAAATACTCTGATTTGGGGTTTCTCTTCAGTTTTCTGGCAGGGGAAAAGCAGTTTCTGCCAAAACTGCTGGCAGTAAAACATCAGTTTGAGAATCCAAACACTTGCAGGGCGAGTTAAGAGAAAGCAGCTTCATGGGAAATTTTTAAGGCATCCTCCCACAACATGTTTTTTCTGTGAAGGGTGCCCTCGCCCTGCTGCTGCCCATCCCCAGGGCAGCCAGGGGCCGACCTGGGACACCCCAGGGACGTCACCACCTGGGAGACGGGGACCCCCCATCCGGGCACCTTTTCCCCCCCCAACAAAGCCCCCTCCAGCCCCAGTGCTTGAAGCCGAATCAGCGGGGCCAGGCTCGGCCATCGTGCAGGGTACAAGATGCTCCGTACCCGCTCCCTGCCATCCCTCCTGCCGTGCACAGGGGAGGACGCTGAGCCCGAAGCGAAGGACGTGTTTAAAAGCGCTCAGGGACGGCCGCTGTCAAGACGATGTCCCCGACACGGCTCTCGCCTGCATCGCATTACTAACAGCGGCTGAGATTGCGGGGAAGAGGCTAAAGATCCTTCCTACGCCGCTCAGCTCCCTTGTTCCTGGGTGCAGCCACTTTGCTACATCATTTTGCATTTTGCTCATCCTTTTTTCACTGCTCACGGTTATCAGGACCGAAAACATCAGTGTCGGGAGATGTAGCTGGAGGCCTGCGGGAGCCCCCCCCTTCCCACCGCACTGCCAGGGCTGCTGGGTCTGTGCTGAGCAGGGCCAGGACACGGGGTCCCCCAGGACACAGGAGGGTGGAAAGGTCCATTTTGGTTTCAAATCCTCCGTTTTCCTTCCCAGGGAGTGGCTGGGGCCAGCCGGCAGCGATGCCCTGGATGGCTGAGGATGCCTGGGGGAAGCGGCTCTGCAGGGGCTTCTCCACCCCAGGTCCCGGGCAGCCGGCCGGGAGCTGGGTGTGAGATCCTGGGAGAATTCAGAGCATCCCAAATCCCTCTGGCCTCACCCAGCAGCGCCGCTTAAAGGGAACCACAAGCGCGGGGTTCCCTTGGTCTGTCCGGGCTGTGCCCTGCCTGCGCAAGGCAGAGGGTGGGAGAGACAGGCGACCACCCGGATCAGCCTCGGCAGCACCCAAGGGTGCTCCAGGGAGAGGCCAGGGATGGGCTGAGCAGCAGCGGTAGAGGCAGACCCTCCTGCCGCCGATCTGCCAGCCCTGGCACCAGCCGTCAGCTCTGCCCAGGTTGCCAGCCCTGTCGTGGGGCATGGCGCAGCACCCACCTGCAGGGTGGGCTGGGAAGGAAAGCCCACCTTCAGGGTGGGTTAGTGGAGGATGGGGTCTCCCCCAGGACATCGGAGAGCTGGGAAACCTGGGCAGCAGCCAGGCAGCCTCGGCGCGGGTGATGCCGTGGAGGGGCGATGCCGTTGGTGGGGTGATGCCATGGTGGGGTGGTGCCGTGGCAGGGTGATGCTGCAGTGGGGCAATGCTGTGGTGGGGCTCTGCGCCGGAGACAGGGAGGGAGGAATGTTTCCCCCACGCACACGATTGTGTGATGGGATTTTTCCGGGTTTAAGCCCCCAGAACCCTGAGAGGTGGCAAAAATCCCAGGGAAATAGCAGCTCCCTGCTGCAGCCCCTCTGTCCGGCAGCCGTCCTGGCTCCTTTGTCTCCACGTGCCTGCAGCCACCGGCTCCCGCTGTGCCTGCTGAGGAGAGGGGGTCTCGGATGGGGGTCCCTGGGGGCCCAGCAGAGAGACCGGAGGACAGGAAGCCCCGAGTGCACAGCCCCATGATGGCTTTACCAGCGAATTAGGGCCACCTAGAAGGGGACCATCACTAGAGATTGACGGAGGCAGAGGCAAGGGCACAGCTGGGCACAGCTGGGCACTGGGAGGGGACCCCGGAGTCCTGACCCCCCCCAGGCTGGGACAGTGCAGAGGTCCCCAAGGCAGAGCTGCTGCGCTTGTCCTCCCCCAGCCCTGTGCCCCCCATTCGGGCCCTCTTGCCAGGTTTATTTTCCTTTCCCGGAGAACTCCAGCTGACCCAGTTCAGGAAATATTTGCTGACTGGTGGTGGGAGCTGTGGGGAGCAGGGGGGAGAGCAGCGCCGGCTCCTCTCTGCGTGCCTCTGCGCCCGGAGCAGCGTTCACGTCCTCTCCTCCTTCGCAGCTAACGCACCATCCTGGCCGGCTAATGCTTTCCAGACACCCGGCTGGCGGGGGCTCGGGGCTGGGACAGGCGGCGTGCGGGTGTAACGCACCCCCGCGCGCACACCCGCAAGCCCCGCATCAGCTTGCCCCAGCGCTGCCTCCCTGTGTGTCCTCCTCCTCCGTCTCCTCCGTCATGGCAGGGACCCCAGGACTGGAACGAGGACCGAGGGGTCCGGCTGGGACGACGGGAGGGACCCCACTGGGCGTTTGGCTTCGGCTGTGGCGGCGGCCCGGGGCCGGGCAGGGGAAGGGGAGAGGCCAGGAAGGAAGCTGGCATGGCCGCAGGCCAGGGGACAATGCCGGGCCCCGGGGAGATGAAAGGTCCGGTGAGCACCGCGAAGGCGCTGTGCGCTGTCGCGGTTTCCTGGGGAAGTCGGGGGCGCGTGTGCACGTGCGTGTGCGTATGCGCATGCGTGTGCGGGGCACGTTTGGCAGGAAAGGGCGGTTGTGCAGGGCTGCACATGGCTGTGGTTCGCTTTGTGTGTGTGCGTGCGCGTGCAAAAGCGTGCGTGCGTGTGTGTGTGTGCAAGAACGTGTGTGTATACGTGCAAGAGCGCATGTGTGTCTCTGTGTGTGCAAGAGTGTGTATGCGTGTGTGCAAGACTGCGTGCGGGGCTGCCCTCCTCCCAGCATCAGCCCCGCGCCGGAGAGCCGGGCGGATTACGGCCAGGGGGATCACGACTGGACCGCATGGATCACGGCCGGGGGGGGGGT
>NW_008794456.1:128238-132454 GCF_000699145.1 Aptenodytes forsteri | reverse complement strand
GTGTGTGTGTGTGCAAGAACGTGTGTGTATACGTGCAAGAGCGCATGTGTGTCTCTGTGTGTGCAAGAGTGTGTATGCGTGTGTGCAAGACTGCGTGCGGGGCTGCCCTCCTCCCAGCATCAGCCCCGCGCCGGAGAGCTGGGCGGATTACGGCCAGGGGGATCACGACTGGACCGCATGGATCACGGCCGGGGGGGGGGTCACAGCCCCCCATCGTTTCCTTGAGACCAAATGCCTGGGGCCTGCAGGGCTCCTGGCATCCTCGGAGAGGGCGGGCGGGACGTTACCACTTTGGGACCAGATCCAGCAGCCAGGCACGGTGACGGCACGTTGGCTGGTGGCTGTCTGGTCACCCAGCAAAATACTGGAGCCGCGAGCCGGCTCGTCCCCACCTGCACCCCGAGCCCCGCTCAGCAGCCCCTATGGCCCCCGGCGGGGGGGGAGGGGTGTTTGCGGGGCAGCCGCAGGCAGCTTTGCGGGGGTCAGCTGGTGAGAGCCAGGTTTCTGCACCCCCTGCCCAGTGCAGCCCTCCCTGAAACCTCCGGCATGGGGAAAATGGGGAAACTGAGGCACGAGCTGTTTGCTGGCAGCTGTTTGCTGACAGCCTGTCCCAAACCATGTGCACAATGACCACAGATAGCCCCTGCACTCCGGTGCTTTCCGTCTTCCCGTGGTTTCCGTAGGAAGCCAGAGCGGGGGCCGGCAACCCGAAAAGCCCCCGCCGGGGCAGCACTCGGCCACCTCAGCACGGTACAAGAATGCGGTGAGATGGGGCACGGGGCGACACTGGCCGGGGCAGGACCTCGGAGGGACCCAAAGCAACCCAAAAGGGGCTGCAGCTCTGCAAGGAACAGCGGGGACAGGTGGGACGGCCAACAACGGGACAATTCGTAAATTGGCTGGTACCCACCCCGCCTGGCCGCCATCACCACGGCCTCCTGCAAGCCCTGGCCCCGCCGGCTGCTCTGCCCTTGGCCAGAGCCCTTCCTGCTGGCTGCAAGCACGGGCTGTGCTGTGAGAAGGAAGCGAGCTGGCCCTTCCCAGGCTGGGTGTGCTCCCTCCCTGCTGGGGCGCCGGGGAGGGGGGGGGGGGGGGGGGGAGGCCACGGGCGACAGCACCCCCTTCCCCGTGGGACCCCCTTGGCATCAAGGTCGTGCTGACCTTGGTCTGGTTCGTGGCAACTTCCTTCGCCCCCGTTTGCACCGGCCCTGCTGCCCGCCTCGC
Source organism: Aptenodytes forsteri (assembly GCF_000699145.1). Lineage (NCBI taxonomy): Eukaryota > Metazoa > Chordata > Aves > Sphenisciformes > Spheniscidae > Aptenodytes > Aptenodytes forsteri. The sequence continues at coordinate 131,230 of NW_008794456.1, read as the reverse complement.
CATCCCGCTCCCCCATCCCCGTGCGGTGATGCCTGGCGATGGGAGATGATGATGATGGTGGTGATGATGATGACGACGATGAAGATCGCCCTCCTCGCGCTGCAGGTCCTGGCACAGGAATGACCAGCTCTCTGCTTCGCTCGTCCCGGGAGATGCTGCCTGCCTTCGGAGGAGCAAACTGGGTGAACTGGGCAGGAGGGGACAGGCTGCCGGCGCGCCCGCAGGGCTGCGCCCGGCCGGCGGCTGCCCCAGCTCCCGGGGAGGGGGCACCGATGCCGGCCCTGGGAGCAGCAGGGGGTGCCGGCGTGGGGGACACACCAGCCCGGCCCGGCCCTGGGAGCAGCAGGGCGGCGTGGGGGCCTGGGGTTTGTTTCCCCCCCCCTCCCGGCAGAGCACAGGCTTTGCGTCCTGGCCAGGGTCCGGTGCTCGCTTCCCAGCTCCGGTTCTCCGTTCTCCTCCCGGGCTTCCTGTCTCACCGAGGCATTTCCATGGGCCTTGCCTCAATTACCGGAAAGCGCTACCTCATCTCTTGACGAGGCGCCAGGGAAGAAAACACAGGCGTAGCCCCCTCCGCCCCTCTCTTCCCCTCCTCCCTCCAGAAGCTTCCCGGGCTCCGGGGCAGCAATGCAGGGCAGGGCTCCAGGGGGGGACCGAGACCTCCCTGCTCCTGCCACCCAGCCCGTCACCTCCGACCCCCGCCAGCCCCAGTACAGCCCCAATACAGCCCCAGTACAGCCCCAGGACATCTGGGCACCTGCTGCCCTGCATGGCGGAGGAAGCACGATGCAACATGTGCGTGCACGTATGTGCACGCGTGTGCGTGCGCGCGCGCATTACATGCCCATGCATGTGCATGCATGTATGCGTGCATGCACGGCCTGCTCAGGAACCCACGGCAACTGGCCCTAATTCCGTACTTTGCCCAGCTCCTGCCTGACCTGCCCCCAGGAGCTGCCTACTCCACACCCTCCCAGCCCAGCACACATCCAGGCTCCTTCTAGACTCTTCCCAGTTCCTAAACTGGGACCAGTGACTCAGACGATGCTACGGCAAGAGGAGGAGGGGAGGGTGCAGGCAGCGAACAGGCAGATAAATGTGCGTGTGTGCGGGCAGGAGGGATGCACGGGCATAGCGAGTCAGGAGATGGATAGATGCGCGTGAGCATCGATAGGCGTGCGGGGGGCTGGACAGACAACCAGCACGTTACAGGCACCCCTGGCACACCAGCCCTTTTCCACGTCCGTGAGGAAGAGTCCCCTAACACCCTCCCCGGGGACGGTCCAGGGAGGCAAGCGTGGAGCGTGGCCCTCAGGCTGCACTCGCCCTCCAGGGCCCATCACCGGGGTGTCTGGGCTGCCCAGCCCAGGGAGAAGAGCAAAGGCCCAGCAACTTCATCTCCGCTTCAGAGACCTGAGCCCCCGGGAGGGACTCGGAGCTCAGCTCCTCGGCGCCATTTCAGCATTCACCTTCCGGCTCTCTTTGGTGTTTGGATGTCCCCGCGGCAGGGCAGGCGCTGGCACGGGATGGTGCTGCTGCGGTGGCCCCTCTGCTCCCGCCCGTGCGGCCCCCACCAGCGTCAGCCTGTGGGTCACAGCCGATCATTCGGCACGTCCTGCTCCAGGCCACCGCATCTCCGTCCGATGCCCGTTCCCAGCCGCCGGGCTTTCCACGCCCGTCCTTTGATCGCATCCAGCTCGCAGGCCGTCCTGCCCGCAGTCCTGCCTCTCGGCTGGGCCCCCGCAGCTTCGTGCCCCCCCCGGGGACTGTCCCAGCCACGATACCAAGGTTTCCCCTGGTACGACTCCAGCAGCACGGAGCCTCCGCTCCCCGTGACAGTTTAGGACCTGCTAGATGATCCCTTTGGGATCCAATTTACGTGTACTGTGTTAATTTTACGTACCTTAATTTTATATACCTTTGCACGTTTTTAATAAGACCACCCTTCCAGCCTGCAGCCATCTGCAGGTCAGGGGCTTCTTGATCTCGAGGCATGATCCCAATGATCCCAATGATCCCAATGATCCCAATGATCCCAATAATCTCAACGATCCCAATGATCTCAATGATCCAAATGATCCCAGTGATCTCAATGATCGCAGTGATCCCAATGATCCCAATAATCTCAACGATCCAAATGATCCAAATGACCCCAATGATCCCAATGATCGTCAGTGATCTCAGTGATCTGCCTGTGCTTTTGAGTCCTCCACGGATGGTTTCTTCTTGGCACGGAGATGATCCCAATAATCTCAACGATCCAAATGATCCAAATGACCCCAATGATCCCAATGATCCCAATGATCCTCAGTGATCTCAGTGATCTGCCTGTGCTTTTGAGTCCTCCACGGATGGTTTCTTCTCGGCACGGAGATCTTTGGGAGCCGCAGGACGGAGCCCTCGCCTGCCTCTCGCTCTCAGGACACCCCGGCACGGCCCGAGCCAGGAGCCCCACCGGGAGAGGAGCACGGCTCGGGGGGGCTGCGGGGCTGGGAGAAATGGGGCTCTGAAGTCAGGAGGTGGCTGGATGTCTGGACCGATGGACAGACAGGCAGGACAGACAGATGGGCAGCGCGCCAGCGGCAGGTAAAGACGGGCGCAGAGAGCCATGGGGCTACGTCTGACGTTTCAGCCAGGATAAAAAGAGTGGCAAAAACTGGGAGAGAAACGTGCGTGGGGAGGGAGAAAAGACAAATTAACGGGGCGACAGCGCCGGCAGAGGTGGAGGATTGTCGGTGTCTCTCCCCTCTCCCCCCAGCATCCCCATCCCCGGCTGTTTTGGGAGCCTCATCCCCCTCGGGGTACGTCCCCCCCTCGGCAGCCCACGGTCCCCCGGCTTGGCTGCGGCAAGCCGGGGGCCGAGCGGGGAGTTTAGGTTTCATTCCCGGCGGCGCTGGCCCTGCCTCCTCCTCTCGCTCCCACATCTGCAGCTGGAATTGCAATTTGAGGCGCTGGCTGGGCTGGGCGCCGGCCGGGAGTGGGAGGGGGAGGGAGG
>NW_008794456.1:124085-128219 GCF_000699145.1 Aptenodytes forsteri | reverse complement strand
TTGCGGGCAGGAGGGCATCGCCGGTGGCGGCAGGAGCCAGGAGCGAGAAGGCGGTGGCTGGACCGAGGGGTCCCCAACCTGTGTCGTCCACCCCCCCCCAGAGGTAAGCGGCCATGGAGCTTCATGGGAGCTGGGGACCAGCAGAGGCACTGCCCGAGGCGCGGGGACCCGGCATTGCCCGGCTCTTCCCTTGGCCGGGGCAAGGGTGTCACCTCCCCAGCCGGCCAGGACATCTGGGGTCTCTGCCCAGTTTGGGGGCACTGGTGAGCAAGCACACTGGCACTGGGGGGGGTGGTGGTGTCAGGACTCCTGGGGCCTCTCCCCAGCAAGGATGCGGGCTGCGGGCACGGGTGGGAGTGGGGATTGCTGCGTTGAGCCCCTCCATGTGCTGCCGTGGGCACCGTCCCCTGCGCGCCCCATCCTGGGGGGATACCGCTGTGACCGCGGGGATACCACCACGAACCACAGGGATAGTGCCGTGACGTGCCAGCACCGCGCAGGGGCTGCAAGTGCGGTGGCAGCCCGTGTCAGGGCAAGCCACGCTGGGGACATCCCGCCAGCTCCCGTGTCCCAGCCATGGCCGAGCGATGGCAGCGGGAAGGGGAGGACTCCCACAAACGGCCACGGAAACCCAACAGCTTTGCCCGTGGGATGCAGGGGCTCCCCAACCCCACAGATGTGTTCATTCCCGGTACAAGAGGCTTGTGGGGACGAATGCCTCCTCCCGCTCCCTGCACATCTGGAGCCCAGCCCCACAGCTGCCCCGAGCCTCCCCCCAGCTGGGGCAGCCCGAGCCACGGGGACACCGTGCCCAGCGAAGCCAGCGTCCCCATGCCACGCTCGGCGAGGCCTTACCGATGCCCCGGTGCCCCGCCTGCCCGGCTCGGCTGCCCTGAAGCCGTCCCAAACTTGTTTCCTTCCCCATTTCCGTGAGCCCCTGCAGAGGCGGAAATGGTGGAAAGTCCTCAAAAACGCTGCTCCTGCACAAGCTGTCAGAGCAAGCGCCAGGAGCCGGCGGGACCCTCTCCCCGGCAGCACGGCAGGGCCCCCCAGAGCCGGGGGCTTCAGCCCATGTCCCTGGGAGGGGCCGTGGGTGCAGGCAGCTTCACCTGCAGGCAGAGTGATCACTGCCCAGGACCTGCACGGGGATGGCGCTGGAGGACGCAAGGGCTCTGCACAGCTGCGCTCGACGCAGGTGCGTGTCCTGCTCACACGTGTGTGCATGGGAAGGGAGGGATCCACTTGTGTCCACCGGCCGGGATTGTGGGGGTGCCAGGCTCGCTGGGTACCCCAAAGCCTCGCCAGCGCCTGGCCGGCACAGGGTGCAGAGGCCGGGTCTCCAGCGCTGCACGAGGAGAGGCACGGCCGGACGAAACCCCTCGGGGGGCTGGAGGACACCTCGGCCCCTTGGTGTGCTGCCACCAGCTGCCAGGGCGGGCTGAGCCCGCTCACCTTCCTCGCCGGGACCCCAGGCAGGGGCTTGGCAGCTTGGGGACAAAGGCGGCCGTCGGCCAACCCCCCTGGCGAGACCTGCTGTCAGTTTGGTTTGCTGAGATGGAGGATTTCAGCCATCCAGAGCCTGAGGGTCTGTACAGGCTCTGGACCGACTGCCCGGACCATCCCATGGCCACGGAGGAGCAGGGAATGAAACCGTTGAGTCACCAGGACTCGGGGCCTCGCTGCTCCCTCCTGCTCGGGCTGACAGCTCCGTGCATCAGCGGGATGCGGGTGGCCTCCCCTGGGAGCTCAGACCCCGGGGACGGGGACAGGGACGCGGAGGCCGTCCCTGCGCAGCCCCATCAGGTTGGGCTCTGGGGTAGCAGACCCAGGGTTACCCCCCACCTGGCCCCGGAGCAGCACGAGGGGTGTCTGACCTGCAGACGGGACAAACGGACACCAAAAATGCGAGCTAAGCCCCGGGCAGAGCTTCTGCCGGAGGAGACGCAAATTCCCAGCATTGGAGGGGTGATCCCCTGAGCACGTCCTTGCAAGGCACTCTCACAACCTCATGGGAAGCCCAGTTTTGGTGGAGAAGCCCCTCTGACAGCCTCAGCCTGCCAGACACCCTCCTGAGCCCTCCCAGAACCACCAGCACCACGTTCCCTGCTGCGGTTTGACCCACAGCCTTCATCGGCCACAGCTCCTCCTCACTCAGCCCCTCGCCGCCTCCTCCGCTGGGGTGGCCGGAGCAGAAGCCCCCCCACTCCGGGGAAAGGCTCAGCACCTGCCATTTTTAGCACAAGGCTTTTTCTCAGGAGGCTGCCGAGAGCAGGATCTGGCCGCCAGGTCGGCGTGGGTGGGTTTGGCTCGGAGCAAAGCCTCTCCCCGATGAGCTAAGCCTTGTCCTGAGCCCGCAGCTCCGCTGGATGAAAGCAGCCGGTGCGGGGCAGGCAGCCTCGGAGGTGATGGGATGCTCTCACATCAGGCAGAGAGCCAGGAGACGGTTTATTAGCCAGGGAAGCAGTTTTGGAGCTGGTCAACGCTGGGTCGCAGCCCCTAGGATGGACAAGGATGCCTTTCGCCATTCCTGCTCCTGTCAGTGCGGCCACCATGCTGCAAGGAGCCTGGCCCTGGGCAGTGACTGCTTCGATTAAGAATATAACTTTAAAGGATCACCTGCCCTCAGTTTCTTTCTTTGATCAAGCCTAAAAATCTGCAGCACGGACCCCACGCTGGTGGAACGGCATTTTGCACACATCTGTATCACGCACATCTGTTAGACCCGCTGAATGAAAGGAACCCGGTTCCCCCCCTCCCGCAGAGGCTGTGCCAGCGCCTGGCTGGTGCCGATGGGGTGTGCGCTGAACCGGGACAGCCCCCCGCCACAGGCAGGCAGGTACAGGCCGAGCCCCCACCCTCCTGCACCCTATTGCAACCTGGGCCCCCCCGGGCTTTGGGGTCTCCCACCTGCAGCCCCTGCTCCTGCGGGGTCCCGGGGGATGCAGAGTCACAGCCAGCCCTGTCCCTGCTGGGTCTTTGAGGGGGGCTTGAGCCTGGGCTCACCCAGTAATGCTCAGGGGGGTGAGGGGTGCCTGTGGACACCCCAGCCCATGGCACCCTGCGCACCCCGCTGCTGAGGGGGTAGTCAGTGCCTCGGGGTACACGGACGCTCGTCCCATCGTCCCTCTTCCTTCTCTTGCAGCCGGGAAGGCGAGGCCGCCATGGCGATGCTCCTGGAGCCCGGGATGCAGAGTCTCCGCATGGGTAAGGCTGCTCCCCAGGGAGGGTGCCCAGCGGGGACGGCAGGGGGGGGGGGGGTGCCACGCCCCCCACGGCAGTGGGTGGGGGGTCCCCTGTCCCCCGCCCCCAGCAGAGACGAGCTCTCTGCAAGTGTGACGCTCCAGGCCCCTCTCCCTTCGCCTCCCCGCACACCCGGGCGTCCCCCCACCGCTCCCCTCCGCAATCATCCTCCCGTCTGCAGCACGGAGGAGCCCCCCACGCTGCTCCCGCGCTGGGATAACCAGAACCAGTTGCGGCGAGGAAACCTGACCCTGTGAACACAAGCCGGGGAGCAGCCTGAGCAAAGAGGTGATTGCAAGAATTAACCCCCTGCAGGGTCCCCCCCCAGACCCCCCAGATCACTGGGAGCCCGGTGCCCACACTCTGGCAGGTGCTGGCTCCAGCTCTGGACCCGCAGGAAAGATGCTTCACGTGCACGGCCCCGGGCTGGGTCCCCGAAGCCCCAGGCTCGAAGCCTGGCTGAGCTGCCGGCTCCCCGCACAGCCTGGGCGATGCTTTCCCCTGCGGCCGGGGGACCCCGGCCTCCCCCCGCTGCGGGGCTCTGCCTGCACGCAGAGACACCCAGAGGGACGCTCCTGTTTGTCGAGGATCAAATATTCATGGCACAGACATGGGATACAGCAAAAGGCACTTACGGAGCAGGTGTGAAGGGACCGGAGCCGTGTCGCGGCAGGGAGCGGCCGAGCCCGCCGGCACAGCTCCCGGGGGGGTGCGTGGCGAAGCGCCATCCCTGACACCGCGGCACCGCAGCGCTGAGCCCAGGGCGAGAGATGTGCCGGCAGCTTGGCTTTCGGCCGGCCAAGATGACAAAGCAGCAAGGAGCGGCCGGGACCCCCACTGGCAGGACGGGGGGTGCCAGCGCGGCCGAGCCCAGTCCCAGCCCCACACCCGCTG
>NW_008794456.1:121756-122792 GCF_000699145.1 Aptenodytes forsteri | reverse complement strand
GGGCGAGAGATGTGCCGGCAGCTCGGCTCTCGGCCGGCCAAGGAGACAAAGCAGCAGGGAGCGGCCGGGACCCCCACTGGCAGGACGGGGGGTGCCAGCGCGGCCGAGCCCAGTCCCAGCCCCACAGCTGCTGCTGTTGGGGGGTCCCAGAGCAACCCCGCTGCAGGCTCTGGGGCTCCCGAGCTGCCAGATGGATTTAGGGAGCTGCCCCTTGGGCATCCTGGTGCAAACTGGTCGCAGCGGGGAGCTGGGGTGGATTCACCTGGGCACAGACATCAGCTGCCGGCACCCTCTGGCAGAGGGAGAACTGGAGTTTTACGCTTCTGAGGAAAGAATGAGGAGCCTCCCCCAGCCCCAAACCTCTCCGGAGTCCAGCTGGGAGCGGGTGGCTGCTTATCCCTGCTCTTGTGGTCCAGATCCTGGCAGGCTCCCGGCAGGGAGCTGCCTGGCCGGGGGTAGGCAAGCCCAAAGTGTGGGTCTCAGCAGAGCCCGTGGCAGGGACAGTCCCTCGGCCTCCCCCCCCCCCCGCCCCCCCCCCCCTTCCCCAGCACGGCCGTACCCTGACCAGAGCCGGGGCCGGCCAAGCCCCTTGGGAAAGGCAGCCCCGCTCCATCAGCTGCACCAGCCCCTTCGCGGCTGCCCCTCACCAACAGCTGGAGCCCGTCTATCGGCTCGTGCTTTCACAGGGCGGATGATTAATCCCCTCTGCTAATTGGAGCCGTGTGGCAAGAGGAGTGCAGGCAGCAGGCAGCCCCACACCGCCGGCGTGCGGGACGGCCCCGGAGCTCACCTCGTCCCGGCGCTGGCTGGGCTGGGGGCCAGGCATCCCACCAGGGCTTCTGCAGCAGCCCCAGCCCGGGCTGACACACCGGGATTAACAGGGATCGCCGGGACAAGGCTTCTGCTGCTGGAGGAGCTGGTGGGGGGGGTCACGCAAGGAGATGCAGAGCTGGCTGGCGTCTCGAGGAGGGGGAGGAAGAGGAGGAGAGGAAACCCCCGGAGGAGGAGAGAAAAAAACAAATACTAAAGACCAAAT
>NW_008794456.1:113977-120762 GCF_000699145.1 Aptenodytes forsteri | reverse complement strand
TCAGCTGCACCAGCCCCTTCGCGGCTGCCCCTCACCAACAGCTGGAGCCCGTCTATCGGCTCGTGCTTTCACAGGGCGGATGATTAATCCCCTCTGCTAATTGGAGCCGTGTGGCAAGAGGAGTGCAGGCAGCAGGCAGCCCCACACCGCCGGCGTGCGGGACGGCCCCGGAGCTCACCTCGTCCCGGCGCTGGCTGGGCTGGGGGCCAGGCATCCCACCAGGGCTTCTGCAGCAGCCCCAGCCCGGGCTGACACACCGGGATTAACAGGGATCGCCGGGACAAGGCTTCTGCTGCTGGAGGAGCTGGTGGGGGGGGTCACGCAAGGAGATGCAGAGCTGGCTGGCGTCTCGAGGAGGAGGAGGAAGAGGAGGAGAAGGAAACCCCCGCCGGGCCAGGCACTGCAGAGCAAGGGTGACCATGCGGCCGCTGCACCACGGTGCTTGTCCCCGTGTCTCACTGCAGCGCGAGACAGCACGAGCCTCCTTGAGCTCCCCACGCAGGCTAAACCTCAAGTTATCGCGGGCTCACGCAGGAGTTACCGGGTCTCCACCAAACTGGGTTGTTCTGCAGCGTGGCCGCGGGTCTGAGCTGGGCACACCTCCCCTCCCCGAGGGCCAAGGAGCCGGGTCTCCATGGCCTCGTGCTGCAGACACTTGCTCTGCCCCAGCAGCTCACCAGCGTCCCTTTCCCAAGTTTTCCCCCCATTCCCGCTGGATACAAGCATTTCAGCTGCTTGCCCAGAGCAGCATCTGGCATCCTTTGCAGTCATCCCTGCCAGCCGTCGCCAAGCTGAACTAGCATGTATTTATGTGACGATGGCTGTCTTGATTTAAAAATAGGCAGCTCTGGCGAACCACCGCGTCCCTTACTGCTACAAACACGTCATGGGTTTTTAATCCTGACTCTTCTGTCGTCAGCTGCAAGGAATTAGACCCGGCCGCTCCCTTGCCAGCCGAAGACCACTGCACTTCCACTTCTCTGGTCCCCTTCGGATGCGCAAGGCAGGACCCATCCCACCTCGGTTTGCTCATCTGCAGGGGAACTGCCTCCATCCGCAGCCACCACCAAGGGTCTCTGTAGAGTCAACGGGGAGAAACTGGGCTTGCAGGTTCACCTGACTTACTTTAGATACTGGCTTCGGGGTGAGACGACTCTTCCTCCACGTGCCAGTTCCTCTCCAGCGATGGAGAAGACATTGAGCCCGTGTCTCATGACCAAAGCCTGCCCATACCAGTGAGCTGAACCCCTCCCTGAAACACCACGACCAACTCACCCTGACCCACCTTCTTGCTGAGCAAGAGCTGACGTTCCCCGGTCCCGGAGGAGAAGGTCCCTCGGTTCTGCGGCTTTTCTCTGACTACTGTCCCCATCCTCTGTGTGAGCCCCGTACCTGGAGGGAGCGATCCCTGTGAGCTCACCAGCAGCTCACCAGTGCTAACACCAGGTGCGACTGGTACCTGCACCTCCTTATGACACCTCCAAGGGGTTCCTCATTTGCTAATTTAGAATCATAGAACAGTTTGGGTTGGAAGGGACCTCTAAAGGTCATCTGGTCCAACCCCCCCGGCAATGAGCAGGGACATCTTCAACTAGATCAGGTTGAATTTAATCAGTGCTGATTAGATCCTTCCTTACACATGGTTGAAAAAAGTGTGGGAAGCCCCCCAAGGCCAGAATGGCCCTGTGCGGAGCCCGCCGGCAGCAGTCCCCGCAGCGACTCTGACCCCTCTGCTGCCAAACCCGCATCTGCACCGGCTGCATCTTCATCGGGATATCACGCGTTGCCCTCACCTTGGGGAAGGGTCTTCGGGGGGGGGCCATCGCCCGTTCCCATCCCAGCCTCACCCTGCTGTGTCCCCAGGTGCCAACGGCGAGCGGTGCCCCACGCCGTCCCCTCCCGGCTCCCCGGGGACACCCCACGACAGCTGCAGCATCGCCCCGCTGACGCCCTCCCAGTCGCCGGTAAGGCAGTTGCAGGGTCCCTTGGGGCTGCCGGGGTCCATCTCCCCGGCGTTGCCCCCTCTGATCCATCCCTGATCGGTGGTCACCCCCCGCTGCCTCCCCTCCCGCTCTGGTTGCTCTCCCCACCACACACCCCGGGATCAGCTGAAGGATAGGTCAGTCTATCGCCGGGGCCCAAATCTCCCCCCCTTAGCTGTGGGATTTATGGGACTGAGGTTTTTTCCAGCGCAGGAGGTCAGCAGGAGGCAGGAGAGGAGCCGGAGGAAACATCGGCATAAGTTTAACTCTGCAGAGCTCCTGGCCTCGGCTTGCTCCTACCTGAACGTCCCAGGGGACTGCCCGGTGTGGAAGGACGCAGGTGGGGAGCGTGCCGGCGCCGGTTCCTCCCCGGCGCTTGCTGTCCTTGCAGCTCCCTGAACATGCACATTTCTGAGACAACCCCTTCACCCATGCTAATTGCCGGCTTTTTTCGTGGCAAGCTAATGTCTGCACTTATCAAATCTGGGTACGTTAAAAGTTAATGAGGGCTTTTAGCCTTCCGTGTCTGCCCCGTGTGCTGGGAGGCTGTGGCAGGCAAGGGCGACAGCGTGGGGCGGTGACACGGGCATGGGGCTCGCTGCGTCTTCACGGCTCCTTCGGCACCGCTGCTCGCTGCCACCTCTGTCTGCCGTCGCGGGGGCCGGCCAGGAGGCGAAGGACGGGGGCCCAAAGGCAGGACCAGAAAAGCATCAGCTGTAGGAGGCGGCAGTGGGAACCCCCTGAAGCACCTGGGCCAGGAGGGTTTTCGGTTGGGTGATCCGTGGGGGCACCTGGGACGAGGTCCCTTGGACCGAGATCAGGAACAGGGAAGGTTTTGGGGAATCTCAGCTAAAATTTGCCAGGGTTCAAGTGTGGAGGGCTCAGCACCACCCCAACCCGGGAAGAAACAGGGAGCCCCATCACTGCCCCAGGCAGCTCTTGGGGGCAGAGGCTGCAGGCATCCATCCCTCTCCGGGGCTGCCCAAATCCCCCTGTCCTTTAAGCCTGTCCTTGGGAACTGCCGCAGGGACCCCCCCAGAGCCCAGCGCAGGCAGTCCCTCCTCTCAGTGATTTGGAGCTGTGAAGGAGGAGGGATTGCCCGGTGTTGTCGGCATCACTGCAGAGGAAACCGCAGCATGACTGTGTCCCCTGCCCGGGCAGCGCCTGCCGGCCTGATCCAGTAAAAATTAACCCCTTCACAGGCTGGGGGGGTTTTTTGCCCCTTTTCCCGAAGCAGCCAGCCCTGCTTCGACGCTCGCCCCCAGGACAGAGCCCATCCCTAACGGCTGCCCTTGCCTTTCAGAGGAGCGAGGCTCGCTCCCAGCAAACCGCCTCCTTCGCCGTGGTGGTGGCCATCGACTTCGGCACCACGTCCAGCGGCTACGCCTTCAGCTTCTCCAGCGACCCCGAGGCCATCCACATGATGAGGTGAGGAGCGGCCGGAGGCCCGAGAGCTGCTCCCAAGGCTGTTAAAGGACCTTTTGCCCAAAGCAGCTGGAACTTGGCTTGCTGGGAAGGAGGGATGGAGCCGGGCCGGGCAATGAACATCCACACCATCACGGGTGAGGGATGCTGCCTGGCAGCAGCGGGTGGAAGGAGCCCGTGAAATGGGTCTCGCACTGAGTGGGAGGATGGGGTCTCACCCCATCATTAGCAAGCACCTCTTCATTAGCGCTCTGTTACAACGACCTGCGTGGGTGCAGAGGAGCCCTGCAGGGGTTGCACAGGGCGTAAAGCACTCTTCGTGCATGGCCTTCCCGGGGACGTTGGTCCCTTCTTTGTCCCTCTTCAAGGTGCCTGAGGTTGTGCCCACACAAATAAATGAAACGGGGCAGGACCCGGCCTCTGGCCTTGAGGTTCACGGGCTGCCGCCGGCTCCTGTTTGCAGGAAATGGGAAGGAGGGGACCCAGGGGTGGCCAACCAGAAGACCCCCACCAGCCTCCTGCTGACCCCGGAGGGCGTCTTCCACAGCTTCGGCTACACCGCCAGGGACTACTACCATGACCTGGACCCCGAGGAAGCCCGCGACTGGCTCTACTTCGAGAAGTTTAAGATGAAGATTCACAGCACCAGCGTAAGTCCCTGCTCCGATCCCGACCTCCCGAGGGGACCCGTGGGGACCCTGGCCAGGCTGGACGTGAGCTGAGCTGGCCCCAGGGATTTATCCCACTTTGCAGAAAGCAAAGAGAGGGGTTCACCGAGGGGAGCAGAAATCCGGGAGGGCTGGAGAGGGGCTACAAGCCAAACCTCTGATCACCAGCACCCCGACCGAGCGCACCCAGCTCGCCGTTTGCTTTACGCACACTTCACACATAGCAACGTTTTAGCCCTTTGCAGGGGAGTGAATTTTTGATTTCCCCCATCTGTGCTGCTTCAGGGCAGGTGCATGTGGCTGCAGAGCGGCACTTTGAGTGCCTGTGCCCCAGCGGGTCTGTTTGGCACGGGGGGGACGAGCACCCTGCCCGAGGCTCGCTGACAGAGCTGGGATGGGGTGCCGGCCACGACCTGTTTGCTGTTACTGCTCTTCCTGGCAGGATCTCACCATGAAAACTGAACTAGAAGCTGTCAACGGGAAGAAAATGCAAGCGCTGGAGGTGTTTGCCCACGCACTCCGCTTCTTCAAGCAGCACGCCGTGCAGGTAGGGCTGCCGTGCAGGTAGGGCACCCCGGCACCCGAGCCGGGTCTCCCTGCACCGTCACACAGCCCTCCTCTCCCCCCCCAAACGGAGTACAAGTCGTGCGGTGTCGTCCTCTCCACGTGTTGCTTCCTCACCCTTCGCCGAGAGCCCTGATGCTCCAGCCGGGGGGGGTCACCTGCTGCTTCTTGCCCGGCAGGAGCTGAAGGACCAGTGCCCATCCCTGCCGGAGAGAGATGCCATCCGCTGGGTGATCACCGTGCCCGCCATCTGGAAGCAGCCGGCCAAGCAATTCATGCGGGAGGCTGCCTACAAGGTTGACGGGACCCCCGGGGGGGCTGTTCCACGCGGTGACCCTCGCAGGAGGCTGTGCTCTCCGGGGGGGTACCTCCTTCCCCCCTCTCCCTGTGGGTGCTGCCCGCATAACGAAGGGTCTCTGGCTTGTCCTGGTAGCCTGCGGAACAAAAGCTGGACTCTGGCTGTTGGGCATGGGTCAGCTTTGAAACCTGGTGTTGGTGGGGTGGGAGGATTTCAGAGCTGGGTGTGCAGCAAGCGGGGGGGGACTGGGGATGGGGACGTGTGCTGGGAATAGCTCCCCCAGGGATGGGGGGGTGCCCCCTTGGTGCTTGGTGCCACCGCTGGGTCCCTGGGACGGGCAGGAGCCACCCACACCACCGCTGGGTCCCTGGGACGGGCAGGAGCTAACCCACCCCTACAGCACGGGAGGTGCGGTGCACAGCCGTAAGACGTAGGACTGCTGTGCAAAGTATAGTACCTACACGGGGATGGGGACGTGTGCTGGGAATAGCTCCCCCAGGGATGGGGGGTGCCCCTTGGGTGCTTGGTGCCACCGCTGGGTCCCTGGGACGGGCAGGAGCTAACCCACCCCTACAGCACGGGAGGTCCCGGGCCCCCAGCCGTAAGACGTAGGACTGCTGTGCAAAGTATAGTACCTACACAGGCAGAAGCGATGCACAAAGGCCAGGGATGGGAAAGCCCTGCCGGAGCACAGCCGTGAGGCCGCGGCGAGCAGGGACGCCCTGGTGCACCGGCACCTTCTCTGCCCCGACGCCCCGTCCTCCCCGCAGGCCGGTCTGGTGTCCCCGGAGAACCCGGAGCAGCTGCTGATCGCTCTGGAGCCCGAAGCCGCCTCCATTTATTGCAGGAAGCTTCGCCTCCACCAGCTGATCGACCTGAGCTGCAAACCCCCGGCCAACGGGCTGGCGCCGGACCACTCCATCGACTCCAGCTTTCGTCAGGGTGAGTGCCTGCAGGGGACCGGGAGCTGCCGGATGGGCACTGGCAAGAGGGTCCCGGCAGGGTTCGGGGCTGGAATAGCAGGAGACGGAACAGACAGGGATCTGGCCCCACAAGACAGGTCTTGAGGGTCCGTCAGCAGCCGCGGCTGGGGAGGGGGTTTGAGGCAGCCCTGGGGCACAGCTCAGCCCGGGCTGCAGCAGTGGGGTCCCTGGGCTGAGCACCACAGATAACCCTGGAGCGGGGTGCCGGGGAGCCGGCCGGAGAGGGGCCAGGGTGCAGACTCAGACTGCATCTATCCCGGTGCTCTCACACCCCCAACCCAAGGTCCAGGTCCTGCCCGGGGAGCGGAGGGGCTCTGGGAGCAGCCCTCGCCCAGGGGCGTCCATTCCCACGCGGATGGGCACCCCGGCAGGTCCCCGCCAGCCCTGGCAGGGAGCTGGTTTGAATTACGGTCCCGGCATGCGCCTCTCACTTGGCTTTAGGGACAGAGCAAAACCACGGCTTTTATTGGGGAGCTGCTGCTGCTTCCCGGGCTGGCTCTGCCTGCAGCCCTCCCGGCCCCTGCGAGCAGGGGGTACACGGGCAGCCCCCCCGGGGCTCTCCAGCGTGGGTATTCCTCCCCAGAGACACCCCCCATGCTCCCCTCCTGGGTCCAGCACAGGCACCTCGGCCCCCCCCGCCGTGGCCCCTTGCTGGGGGTCTGACTCCCTCCCCATCCTCCTCCGCTCCCGGCTCTTTTCCACTTTCCCATCCCCTTCCCTATAATTTTCCCTTCTATGGTACTTTAGCAAATGAGACCGATTCTGGCAAAAGCCGTTTGGGTTTCCGCGCAGCACTGGTGTGCGCCGGGGCGAGTCCTCGGCGGGTGCCGCACAGCCGGAAGGCGAGCGCAGCAACACTGCACCC
>NW_008794456.1:112914-113827 GCF_000699145.1 Aptenodytes forsteri | reverse complement strand
TCATCTGCCCAACGCCCTTGACCTCCACCCGCACCACCTCATGTCCCCAGGCCGCCTCTCCCCTTCCCTCTCCCCGCGTTTCCAGCTGGAGCCATTTCTGCTGGCTCAGCCAGAGCTGCCCTGGATTCCTCCCAGCAGCTCCGCTTGGCCTTGGCCACCCCGGCTCCTCGCCTCCCCCTCTCCCCCAGCCCGGCCCCTCCGTATGGGCCAAGCCCTCAGGCTTCCCAATCCCACACCGACCTCCCCGGTCGATGCCGTAACTGTAACCCCGGGACAGGGAGAGAATCCACCCGCTGCTCCGGGGCTGGCTGAGACCCCCTGCTGAGCCGCCTGCGGGGATGCTCCCCGCCGTGCATGGGAGCCCGGGGGTCTCCTCCGCTCTGGCCGCAGAGCCGGGGCTTTACCAGGGCAGAGCCGGTTTGCCCAGCCGGGACCAAGCCCCGGAGCTGGGACCTGCCGGTGTCTGCAGCCCCTGTCTTGCGTTTGGCCGGTTTGGTTGCATCCGGATTTACGGAGGAGCTTGAGCTGCATCCCGGGGCTGAAGCTGATGAAGTCAGTGTGCCGTGTCCATCTCGGCGTGCCGAAAATAGGCCGGGGTAACCCCACCTTCTCCAAACAGCTCCCTGCCCTTCCGGGCTCTTTGATGTCCCCTGCCCCGGGAACGGGGGGAGCAGAGGAAACCCCACCCGGGCTGGGGAGAACAGGGGAAGAGGCAGCATCGCCCAGGGACGCCTCTGGGCCCAGGGCACTGCAGGCTGGACGCGGTGAGGTGGGATCCCGAGCGGAGCAGCGGGATGGCTGGACCAGCTCCTCCACGGTGGAGCTGGGGCCACGTCGGGTGTCCCGGCTGGAGGGGAGCGGGCAACCAGTGCTCCCAGTGCAGCCCCAGCAGCCCCCCCCCCACATTCCCCAC
>NW_008794456.1:112254-112739 GCF_000699145.1 Aptenodytes forsteri | reverse complement strand
CCCCCCCCGCGACCCCGGGGGTTTGGGGGGGGGGGGGGATGAGCAGGAGTCCCCACCGGTGCTGCCTGGCCCCCGGGATCACCCTGGGCGAGGGGATTGGGGGCTGGACATCCCCCTCCGCAGCAGAGCCCCCCAGGGATGCCCGAGCATGGCCCTGCCAGCGCCAGGGAAGGGTCCTGCCGTGGGGGTGACACGGCTCCGGTCTGTCACTTGGTCTTGACCCCCCAGATGACGCTGGTGAGGGCAGGGTCTGTCTGCCACCTTCCCGTCCCATCATCTGGTTCATTCCAAGCAAACACTGCAACGTCCCCCTCCTGCCCTCCAAAACTTCTTCAGCTGTTTTTTTTGGGGGGAAAAACCCCAACCCCCCCATATTTTGGTTAAAGCTGCATTTTTTTTCCCTGGGGAAAGCGCAGCCCAGGGGCTGCGTCCCGGCGGCTGCTCCGAGCTCATGGGATGGGCGTCCCGGGGGGTCAGCCCCGGTG
>NW_008794456.1:111004-111696 GCF_000699145.1 Aptenodytes forsteri | reverse complement strand
TGGGTGGGAGAGGGTGGGGGTGCAGGGCGGGACAAGGGTTGGGGCAGAAGCTGAGGCTGAGGCCCAGGGCACCCTGGTTTGGGGACACGAAATCCCACCAATGTCCCCACGTGCTGCGGATTGTAGTCCCCAGTGCCACACGGGCACGCAGGGAAGGCGCGGGGTGACTTAGGGCTCTGACGTGTCCTGGCCTGTGAGATGTGTCCTGGCCTGTGCCCACGGGCTTCCCGCCCTGCTCCCAGGGGGCACGTGAAGCCCCCGGCCTCAGCCCATCCAGGGGGTGAGATTTTGGCACATGATGGTCGTGCACCCCTGGAGAAATGGGGGCTCGTGAGTGACAGCCACCAGCCCAGGCTTCCCTGCAGAGCGGGGCATGGGGCTGGAAAGCCCCGGCACTGCCTGGCAGAGCCGCGCCATGGGGGGAGGCACTGAGCCCCCCGTGCATCATCCAGGGGACTGCTGTCCCCACAGCCACGCTGCCTGCCCTCTTCCTGCTCCTGGGGGACATTTCCATGGCCCCTGCCAGTGCAGGGCCCATCCCTGTCCCCTGGTCCAGCCCTGGGCGGGGGGCTCCCCTCCACGTCCCCCCCCACCCTGGATCCCCCGGCAGAAAGGCCACAGTGGGGCTGGGGGCCACGGTCTTGCACAGAAAGCGCCCCAGGCTCTGCTAGGGGATGCCGGGGGGGGGGGTC
>NW_008794456.1:108738-109968 GCF_000699145.1 Aptenodytes forsteri | reverse complement strand
GGGCAGGGGTAGAGGAGCACAGGCAGCCCCCAGCCCTGCCCAACGCCCCCCCTCCCTCCCCAGACGACCTCCTGAAGAAGCCGGAGGTCCAAGGCATCAAGTTTCTCTTCCTGGTGGGGGGCTTCGCGGAGTCGGCCATGCTGCAGCACGCCGTCCAGGCGGCCTTCGGCCCCACCTGCCGCGTCATCATCCCCCAAGACGTGGGGCTGACCATCCTCAAAGGGGCCGTGCTCTTCGGCCTCGACCCCACCATCGTCCGCGTCCGCCGCTCCCCCCTGACCTACGGCGTGGGGGTGCTCAACAAGTTCGTGGAGGGGAAGCACCCGCGGGAGAAGTTGTTGGTGAAGGAGGGCAAGAACTGGTGCACCGACATCTTCGAGAAGTTCGTCTCCGTCGACCAGTCCGTGGCGCTGGGGGAGGTGGTCCAACGCAGCTACTGCCCGGCCCGGCCGGGCCAGCGCAAGACCATCATCAACATCTACTGCCCCCGGCTGAGCTGCGAGGCTGCCACCGGACCCCGCTGCAACCATGCTGGTAGCCCCCCCTTCTCATGGGACACCCCCGAGATGCTCCCCACGCGCAGCCGGGCAGCGCGGCACCGGGGCCTGCATCGCCCACAGAAATGGGTCAGGGTCCGACCGGCAGAAAGGGTGACTGCATCCCCGGCATCGCTGAGCGAGACAGGAGCAGCGCTGCCCGGCCAGGCGGGGGCCGGGGGCTCAGGCTGCCCCCCAAGTACGGGTAAGGCCACTGCCGGAGCCCGCAGCACCCCACAGCTCCCGAGAATACCAATGCACACGCTTTCTGTAAACCCACATTTCTATTTTTAACATATATTGCACGTCGCCCTCGCAGCTGGTGTCCCCCGAGCGGCAGAGCTTGATGTGGCCAGCACAGCCCGGGCCGGGAGGGGCAAGCGCAAGACCATCATCAACATCTACTGCTGCGCCACCGACGACGTGGTCTACATCACCGACCCCGGCGTGCGCAAGTGCGGCACCATCAGCCTGGAGCTGGAGGCGCTGGGCGATGCCGGCAGCCCGGCCCGCCCCGGCGTGCGCAAGTGCGGCACCATCAGCCTGGAGCTGGAGGCGCTGGGCGATGCCGGCAGCCCGGCCCGCGGACGACGCGAGACCCGCCCCAGCATGCAGTTCGGGGACACGGAAATCAAGTCCCCCGCCATGGACATCCGCACCTCCAAGACGGTCCGAGCCACCATCTTTCCTCTCC
>NW_008794456.1:105350-107321 GCF_000699145.1 Aptenodytes forsteri | reverse complement strand
GGGAGGGGAGAAAAGCGAGGGGAAAAGCAGCTGGAGGCAGCGAGCGGGATCCCTCCCCAAGGCTGCAAGCAGAGGTGTTCTGGCATTTGGGAAACCCCTCCTGCGCTTTGGGGACCCCCCCAATCCCTTTTTCACCCCCAGCTCCACGGTGGCTGCAGAGCCACAGCCCCTGCGGAGGGGGTTTGGGTCGGTTTCTTCTTTTTTAAATTAGAGCTTCGTCCTCGGGAGCCACGCGGGCAGCAGTGGGGGGCGGGGGGGGGCTAGTCGAAGCCGTGCCAGTCGCTCTGCTCCGAGTCGTACTCCAGCTCCGCGCCGATGCAGCGCACCCCGTCCAGGAGCATCGGCGTGCCGTGGTGCCGGTCTGCAGGACAGGAGGGGACAGTGGGGATGGGGACACGAGCTGGGGTGCAGCCACGTGAGGCCTCAGCCTGGCCCCGGGGGCTTGCTTCACCTTGAGAGCCATTTCGGGGAGTTTTCAGGCTCACAGGTGCTCATCCCCCCTCCCGTGGTCCCCACACAAGGGATGCCGGCACCCAGGGGGCTGGGAGATGCAGGCCCTTCCCCCAGCCCCCCCGCCGTGGTCGCTGCCCTCAGGGTGCTGCACGGGGACGGTGCTCAGCCCCCGGCGTGCCAAGGCTCGGGTGCTACAGTGCATGGGGCGCCAGAGGCCAGGCCGGGACATGGGGTGGGGGACACAATGAGATAGCGGGGGGGATGCCGGGGGGCGAACCGCCATCGCGCACCCCGCCATCACCACCAGGCACAGCGACCCTGGGACCGGCCGCACGGGAGATGCCGGTGAAAGCAGGCGCCGCGTCCCACGAAGCAGAGGAAGCCGAGCTACGAAACGCTGCTCTAATTAACAAACCCAAATTAGGCAGCAAGGTGGGGGAGGGAACCCCTCCCCAAAAAAAACCCAATCTAAAACAAATTAAAAGACTGCTGTGCTGCCTAACAAGCAGCCGTGGGCTGGAGGAGAGGGGGACCCCAGCGGGCACGGCCAGGCCCCCGGGGCTGGGCTTGGGGTGAGGAGGGGGGCAGGAGGTGCCCCCGACCCCCCCGCTGCAGCCCTGCTCCGTGCACCCCTTCACCCGGGAGGGCCCGCAGCCTCGTCCCCCCCAGGCTGGGGATTTTTGGGGTGAAAGTCGTCCAGTTTAGACAACTTCACAGAAATGTCCACCAGGTGGGGAACGCCTGCAGCGGCTGGAGCAGGAGAGCTGGAGGAGGGAGATGTGCTGGGGAGGATGGAGCAGGGTCTGGGGGATGGAGGGAGGAGGGAGGATGGAGCAGGGTCCGCATGGGGCTCAACCATGCACACGGGCAGCCTTGGCTCCCCAGAAAGCAGCGGGTCTCCAGCCAGGCCCGTGACCGCTCCCTGTCACCGGCCGTGCCGGGGAAGGAATCGCTGCTCCGAAACCCAAGGAACTGCGCGAGGCCCCCGCACCGCTGCCCGCCAGTGCTGGCAGACCCTTACCCATGACACGGGCTTGGACCACGACCTTGACACAGGCGCCTTCGCCCGCCTCGCTGGCCAGGAGCATCTCCTCCTTCAGGACCCCCTCCTTGTGCGCCGTGTACTCGCACTTCACGCTGTAGCCTGGGAACAGAGACACCCTGGGAGCTGGGCTCCGGCTGCGAGAGCTGCCTGCACCTTTCCTACCCCCTGAGGAGCCCCTCCCCACCGCAGGCACCCAGAGGCAGCAGAGCCTGGGGCACGGCTGATTTAGTCCCGTTCCCCACCACCAAGGCGCTGAGCAACACAGCACAAGTCTTGCCGGGCTCCCTCCCCACCCTGTGCCTCAGTTTCCCCACCCGTGAGGCAGGGACAAGGACGCTGAGCTGCAGTGAAGCGTGTAAAGCTCCGCAGAGATGCAGGTGAGGTGTTGGGGGATGCGGGACGCTGCTCACCCCCGTGCCGAGCTGAGGGCACTGCCGTGACGGTGCTGAGCATCCCCCAACCCCCGCAGCCGA
>NW_008794456.1:104809-105041 GCF_000699145.1 Aptenodytes forsteri | reverse complement strand
AAAAAAAAAAAAAAAAAGCGCGATGAAAAGGAGAGGCAGAAAATTAAACCAGCTGCAGAAAGGCATTAGTCAAACCCGGTGGAGGGGGGCACGAGCGAGCTGTGAGCACGCAGCCAGGCAGCCCCGCATAGCTCCCAGGGAGGCACCCCGACATGGCTGGCACAGGGGGATGCTGCAAACAGCACAAAAAAAAAAAAAAAAAAAAAAAAAAAAAAATGCGCTGCGCTTCACC
>NW_008794456.1:102309-104606 GCF_000699145.1 Aptenodytes forsteri | reverse complement strand
TGGGGAGCGCAGGCGGGCGGAGGAGAGCAAACCACCAGCGGGGACGATGGATCTCCCCGTGCCAGGTTGTACCCGGAGGCAGGAGGGAGAAGCGGTGACAAAACCTCCTCCTTCCAAGTGCCGGGAGCCCCCTCGTCTCCAGCCCACGCTCGCCCGGGACCGCTTCGTCTCTGTGTCTGTGCCAGGGTGCCCTCAGATCACAGCCCCGCTCACCGGCCCCGCCGCGGCTGTCACTGCAGGGGGGGCAGGGCTGTCACCGCAGCCGGGAGGCAGGCACCGCGCTCTGCCCGGGCTGGGCGGCCCCGGGACTGGATTTGGCCCATGGCTGGACAAACCTAGCAAGCCCCATCCCTGCCTGCAGCCGAGGATGCGGGAAGCAGAGCCTCGAGGGGAGCCCCGGCTGTCACCGGGACCCCGAGAACAGAGGCCGCTGAACCACCGCGAGGCACCAGACTCCTCCAGATCCCACCGGAGCTGCTCGGGGTCCCCAAAGGGCTCCTTTCCCTCAAAGCCTTGGGAGCCCTGGCCCTGAGCCCGGGCCAGGCGTGCCAGCCCGAGGTGGGAAGCTTCAAGCAAACAAAGCTTAAGTGCTTTGCTGGGCCGGGGCCAGAGGCAGCGCGGGAAGAGCCACAGCCCGGCCCTGCCAACCACAGCCCCGCTCCTGGACCCTCGGCTGCCGGGAGGCGGCGCGGGGAGAGGCGGCGAGCTGCAGCCCCAGGGAGCTGGAGGGGATGGGGATGCGGGAAAGAGCATCCACCAGCTGCTCGTCAACCAGAGCTGCTGGCACGGGACCAGCCGAGGCGCCCCAAGGCACTTTGCAGCCCGCTGCGTCCTCAGAGCAGATCCCATGTCCCCAAGACGGCTGCCACCAAGCCCGGGGTGATGCTCGGCTGTCTCAGCTGCCGTGCCGGGGCCATCACGCATAGCCCTGCTCCCTTCTCCCACGGATGTGCCGGCGGCAAACTGACCCCAGACCAGAGCCGGGCTGGTGCATGAGCCTGGTGCCTCTTGGAGTAAACCCTGTCCCTGTCCTTGTCCTCGTCCCCACCAGC
The DNA here is from genome assembly GCF_000699145.1 of Aptenodytes forsteri. Classification (NCBI taxonomy): domain Eukaryota; kingdom Metazoa; phylum Chordata; class Aves; order Sphenisciformes; family Spheniscidae; genus Aptenodytes; species Aptenodytes forsteri. The sequence continues at coordinate 103,554 of NW_008794456.1, read as the reverse complement.
CTGTGGGCTCTGCTCCACAAACACACGGCCGCTCTTCACCTCCCGCCTCCCAGACTGATCTGAACCCACGAGAAACAGCAGCTGATTGATGCACACTTGGGATAAAAGAGCGTTTTAACCTCCCAGTTGCAGACGATAAGGTATGGAGAGACGTGGGTCCGCGGGGGACAGGAGCAACAGCCGCAGGGCCGGGTGCGGGCTGCGACCAAACCCACGCTGCCGGCGGGGATGGGACGGACGGAGCAGGACTGAGGGCTGGGGGAGCCGAGAAGGGGACGGGGAGGAAGGAGGGGGCAGAGCAGCCAGCAGGACCCCCAGCCCTGCAGCCACGATCCCGGGGGGCTGCCACGTGCCCGGCCTCCGGCATGGGCTCGGATGGGGCTGAGCCGCCACAGACACGGCACAAAGCAAAGCCCAGATAGTGCCTCCGCACAGACCCACGTTGAGTGCTTTACGCTGCAGGACGTTATTCTCCTTTCCTATACGACAAGAGAATTAGCAAGGAGCCTGGAGACAGACGGAGAGGTGACCCCCCCGCCTTGGCTCCAGCCTATTCTTCAGGCAGACCCCTGGCGCAGGCAAAGAGCAGGCAGAGCAAGTGCTAAAAATACCAGCACGTCTGGACTCCGTTCAGCAGGTTCCTGGATTAAAATGCCACAAAAGCCGCTCTCCAAGCACGCGGGTCGGGGTCAGGCATCTCCCGGCAGGTGCAGTGGAAACACAGATTCCTTCTCCATGGGGTAAAGGTCTCCAATGCAGAGCTGCAGGGATGGGCGCCGGGATGCGGCCCGACCCGGCCACCCTGGGCAGTCCCAGGACCAAATGCCACCCTCATCACTAACGGCCGCAGCGGGACTTGTCCCCAAAGCCCCCCGTGGGTCGGAGGCAGCCCGATCAGCCTGCCATCCCCCACTCGGGGGAAAGACGAGGCTTGGGGTTTGGAAAGTGCTTCGGAGGACTCTCACCCACGAGGCAGGAAACACCCCAGCAATAAAAGCCGTCCCTGCGGGCTCCCGGGGAGGGGGCTCCAGGCTCCCCAAGCGAGAAGAATCATCCCCCACGCCTGGCAAGGGCTCAACCCGGATGGCCACAGGACCAGTGGGCTGCCAGCTGCCTCCCGCCCCACGGGAGCGCTTGGTTCGTGCTCCCCACGGGGCTCCAGCGTAAGCCAGACACCCCTGCCACCCCCACGGGCACTTAAGGGTACGTCTGGATCTGGCAGCCCCCCCAAGCCCGGGTAGTGCC
>NW_008794456.1:101711-102223 GCF_000699145.1 Aptenodytes forsteri | reverse complement strand
GGGGGGGGGGAACACGGCGGGGGTCACACCATGGCTCAGGCAGGCGCTGAGCAGCGGCAGGAGGTGGTCCCACGCTGCCATCGTCCCATCCCATCCCGTCCCACCCTGGGCACAGGGACCCACCAGGCATCGGGCACCCGAGAGCCCACGGGAAGGTGGGGGGCAGCAGCCGTGGGGGGTTATTTCCTAAATAATTGGGAAAACGTAACAAACACGTCTATTTTGGCTGCACAAAGCAAGCAGCAAAAATAACCAGTTCTGGGCAAAGCCCTGGGAACAACCACCTTCGGTGTTGCGGGAACCAAGACTAATTTTCCCAGCGTAAGCTGAACGCGTTCGGCTGCTGTTTCTGGTCTCTAAAAGTCAAAATGTTTCCAAGAGCACGCCTTCAAACGTTATTTATCCACTGCCACGATGAAAACCAGAGCCCTCTCGGAGCCAGCCGCCTCCGGAGCAAGGTCCATCTCCATCACGCTCAGAAAAAGCCATTTTGGGAAGGGAGCGGCGGGCCC
>NW_008794456.1:99589-101617 GCF_000699145.1 Aptenodytes forsteri | reverse complement strand
AAGGGGGTGTGTGGGGGGGGGGGGGGCGGCCCCCCCGCCTGCTGCAAAGCTCCAGACGCGCCTGCAAACCCTCCCTGCGGCAGAGCCCAGAGCACAGCCAGGATCCGGCCCGGCCGAGAGGGCGATCCCCTCCCCGGGGACGCAGGGTACCCACCGCTCGCCGACTGCCGCAAACCCCGCCGGCAGCAGCGGGCAAGCCCTGCCGCGGCCACCACTCAGCCGGGCACCCTCGGTCTTCCACGCACACTCGCAGCGGCAACCCCCCCCCCCCCCGCCCCCCCCCCACCGCCACATAAATACATATATATACACATATATAATACACACACACAGACAGATACAAAATGCACGCCATATGCTTGCACGTTCCTGTCCACGAGCAGCTCCGAGGCATCACCGCAACACAGAAACCAACAGAAACAACGATGTGCAGCTCTGGGGATTTTAAGGCCGTGGAAAAACATTTGGTGATCGGCCCTAAAGAGCCTTTTCTCCGTAGGGGAGAGGATGAGGGTCTCCTCCTGCCTCTGAGAAGCATGGTGGGGCGCGGTGTGCACCCCAAACCTGTCCAGAAGGAAGAGCTGCAGCCCCGGCACAGACCCACGCGGCACCGGCACGCCGAGCTGGGTGCGGGTGGCTGCCAGCACCGGGCCAGTCACGCTCTGCCGTCAGGGCTGGCAGCGCCGAGGGCAGCAGGCAGCTGCCCCCCCTTCCCCGGAGAGGCACGTGCAGCGCCGGGGCGCCTGCGGCACGCTGCACGGCACGGGTGGGAAAAATAATAACAACCACCCACAGATCGGCAATTGCTAAGCAATTCACTGCCGTTTTTAGGGCGCTAACCCATCATCCGCCCGATACAAACAACTGACTCAGAGCTGAAAGCAAGTTTCAGATTGCTCTGCCGCACGCAACGCCGGAGCAACCCCGATGCTCTCCGAGGGGCTTATTTCTTTATTCCCAAAGGAGAGGCTGGGGCGGAGGGGCCGGCTTCGCCCCAGGTGAAGCAGCCACAGGAAAGCGGCTCTGGGGAGAGGACCCGGGGACCTGCCCCTCCGGGTCACTGCCAAGGTGCCCATCTCGCACCCAGACCCCGCTGCCACCAAAGCCCACGGCGCGCTGGCACCGAAGCCTCCGCTCCCAGCACTCAGCCCTGCTGCGTGGGGCGAGGAGCTGTGGGACGGGGCAGGCAGCGCATGCTCGGGTCTGCAAACCTGCCGGCATGAAACACAAGGTGTCATTAAAGACGGCTAGCTGTCCCCACTGCCATCACCGGCCCCCGGCATGGTTTGGGAGCCACTGTCAAACCCGAACCCACGCTAGCACCCTCCCACGGCCACAGGCACGTGGCTGGAGGAGAGCGAGGAGAAGCCACGGCACCGCTGGCACGCAGGGTGAGACCCAGCTCAGCCCCGTCCCCCCAAAACGGAGGCAGAGGAGACAGTGCCACGTGGGTGTCCCCCCAGCCTGCCAGGACTGGGTTCCACTGCTCGCGACCCCACCAGACCCCGATTTCCAGGGGGGGGCCTGCGTCCCACCCCAGCCTGTCAGATCTGGCCTGACAGCCCCACAAATGCTGCCCAGACGAGGCAGCAGCCACACGGGCCGGGGGCCCTCTCCAGCCGGCACCCCCCAGCCGGCACCGAACCTGCCTCCGTCGCTGGCAGAGGCTGGATGTAGCCGCAGGAATCGGGTGCTAAATGGGTGAATCCGGAGCAAAGCACCCACGTTTATACCTGCACCCTCAGGAGCATCACAGCCACCCACAGGGAAGGACTCAGGTTCTCGGGGTGCTCCCAGGCCCCCCCAGTATGCCAGGGAGCTAGCGGGGCCAGAAACACCCCCAAATCTGAGAACTGTAATGGAGACGGAGTGACGTCCGGAGGGGCAGCGATAGAAACCTCCCCGGAGCGGATAGAGCCGTGGGCAGCAGAAGCCACAGGCAGCAAGAGCCCCACAGCTCAGGGGGCTACAACGGGCAGCACTGGGGGGCGTCCACCCGCCCCACAGGGCCCCCAGGATTGACCCAGC
>NW_008794456.1:98147-99424 GCF_000699145.1 Aptenodytes forsteri | reverse complement strand
GCTGACTAGGGGTGAAGCGCACGCCTCCCCCCTTCGCCTTGCTGCCTGTATGGGGAGGAGAGGACAGAGCCCAGGCGTCACTCCTTGCCCGCCTGGGACGCACCCCCTCCGTCCCCAGCTCCGTGTCCCCCCGCAGCCCCCGGGGACGGACTGAGGACGGAGCATCGTCGGACATGGAGGGGCTTCCCCAGCTTCCCCCCCCTCTCATTTCAGAAACGTCCCGTGCCACAGGCTGCGGAGGGGGCACACCCCCACCAGGGGGGGGGCGGGGGGCCCTCCCGCCAGCCGATGCCCGGAGGCTGTGAGGGTCCCGCCCGTTCCCCGGGCTCGGCAGCATTTGCTCGCTCCCGTGATTTTCTCAGGGCAGAGGAGCGGGACGAGCGGGGACACGGGCTGTGTCAGAAAGGGGGCACGGGTGGGACAAGGACAGGGGGGAAGGACAACTTCCCCGGGGAAGGGCTCCCACACATCCCAGGGTGCTGAGCAGGGCTCTCCGGGGCTGCAAAGCTGGCCAGCATGTTGGGGAAGCAAACCCTGTGGCGCCCTGGGGAAAGCCAAAAATGCAATGGCCCTGGGAGGACAGGCACCTGCCTGGGGACACCGAGGTCCTCACAGCCAGCAGGAACCCGCACAGAGGCGCAAACACTATGCGCCCTTTTGCTTGTACCTTTGCAATACACTCTCTGCGAGCTTCCAAGAAGAAACAGCCTCTCCTCTTCCTCCTCCTCCCCAGTACACCCCAAGAAACCCCCCGGTCCGGCCGCCTATCGCATCCATCTGGCAGCGGCCGGGAGCAGATTGCCGCCTCCTTAAAGAAAAGGCTCTTTGTGCCTCAGCAGGCTGGAAACGCCGGAGATTTAATAACTCGGCATTGTTCAGCCGGAACAGCTCGGCAGAAATCCCTTCCCCGCACGCAGGGGAAAAACAAGAGGCTCAGCTGCTTGCAGAGCGACGCGGCTGCACGTGGCTGTGGTGGGGAAGGGGGCACAGATGGGACCCTCCCTGCCGAAACGCAGGCAGCCCCCGGCCCCCCGTGACAGGGCACAGCCACCTTCTGCCCCACAGAGCCTTTATGGGTGCCACAGGGCAGGACGAGCCCAGGGACCCGCGTGGATCCCGTGTGCCGGCTAGGAGCTGCGGCAACGAGCAAGGTCCCAGCCCGTGGCTGCCGCCAGGCATCCCGATGCCAGTGCCGGGCTCGGAGGAGCCAAGCCCCGACGCCTGCCAGGAGACCGGCAGGGGAAATCCCAAATATTCGTCCTCATCACCCGCCTCGT
>NW_008794456.1:94695-95835 GCF_000699145.1 Aptenodytes forsteri | reverse complement strand
ATTTAATTTAATAACTCGGCATTGTTGGAACAGCTCTCGAGCAAGGTCCCAGCCCGTGGCTGCCTCCAGGCATCCCGATGCCAGTGCCGGGCTCGGAGGAGCCAAGCCCCGACGCCTGCCAGGAGACCGGCAGGGAAAATCCCAAATATGCGTCTTCATCACGTGGCGCTTGCAGGCAGCGCAGCCGATGCCCGGCACGGAGCCCGGGAAACCAGGGGGCCCCCGGGGACGAGCATCTCCAGAGGACACCGAGCTGCCGTCCACGTGGGCAGCCGCGGCGCTCGGCTAGCCCCCCAGCACGGTGTGTCTGAAGACCCTCTGGAGAGAGGGAGGTCGGAGGAAGGTGAAGGTGGCAGCCGGGGGTGGATGCTGGGCAGCTGTCCCGGGAACCAGGTCACCCGCCGGCACGGACCCCGGTGACCTTGAGAGGCTGCGCGGTGCCTCGGTCCCGGCTCAGGACGGGCCGACAGGGACGGTCCTCGCCCTGGCAGGAGGGGACAGCCCCGAGCAGAGCACGGGCGGCGACAGTGGCACCTCCGCAGCCCCGGGGCACGTGGGGAAGGGTGGAAGGGGCAGCGGCACCCACCCACGCAGGACCTGCCATGAGTCAGCCAGCACAGAAATCTCATTAGGGGCGAAATGCAATTGTGCGTCTTGCACACACCCGGCAGCGAGGGCACAGGCAGAGGTACAGGCAGAGGCTCCATCAGGCAGGGGCTGGGCAGAAAATCACCCAGAGCTAGTGTGTTTTATCTCGAGTCCCACCACAGTCATGGCAGGAGGGTCACCAGGACCTGTCAGACCCCACGCAGTCGGCATGACGACAGCCAGTTTGGTGCCGCGCTCCCCGGGCACCCAGGGGGTGGGTTTGGGGCCGACCCCCACGCCTGCCACAGGGGCTGGAGGCGGGGGACGCCTGCCTTGCACGTGTCAGCAGCGATCGCGAGCCCTGGGAGCGGATGCCACCTTCAGAGTCACCACGTCCCTCCCGAAATGAGGGTGTCCAGGCCCCAGCATCCCCGAGGAGGCAGGGCTGGAGTGGGAAGCATGGGGGGCTCAGGGTTCCCCCAGCATGCCGCTCCCCCCAGGGACCCCCAGCCCCTCTCCCCCACGTTGCCAGGAACAAGGCTGCCCAGAGCA
>NW_008794456.1:94144-94680 GCF_000699145.1 Aptenodytes forsteri | reverse complement strand
AAGGCAGCCCAGAGCAGGCAACCTGCCTGTCCTTTGGCATCGCCACCGAGGGACCGCTTGCCTGGCCCTCGTCCTGCCGGGAAGCCGGAGGAAAGCCCCCGGGATGGAGCCGTCCCACGGCCCTGCTCACCGGTGGCGGGGAAGGAGCCACTGAGGCCAGAGCCGCGGAGGCCGGAGCCACGACCGGGCGCACAAAGGGAGACAAAATCACGCCCAGCAGCAGCACAAAGAGCCTCTTCGGTCTTTGTCTCGGCACAGTGGAGACCTGAGCACTGCTGCTGCAGGGCACCTCGCATCAGCAGCCTTTCGGGGTCCCTTCCCGGCACCGACAAAGCACCTGGCTCAAGCCCCTGGCTCCCCAAGCCTGGCACTGCCAGAGCCTTTCGGGGAGGCAGCCAGGGTGCGGGAGAGGCCAGGAGCACCCCAGGAGCACCCAGCACCCATCGCCTCCCACAGCAGCCTTGCCTGGGGCGGGGGGTGCCGGGGGTTGTGCCGATCACCGGAGGGGGGACCGTGGCTGAGTGGTGCTGGCAGCA
>NW_008794456.1:90431-90646 GCF_000699145.1 Aptenodytes forsteri | reverse complement strand
GCAGCTGGGACCCCGCCCCTGCCCGAAAACCGCCGCCGGTTCCCTTCCAAAAAGCATGTCCGCCCGCCTGGGAATGATGTGGGGGGGGAGGCAGAGACACCCCTCCCCGTGCAGGCAACAGCCGTCCCCGTAGGGGAGCAGGGTTAGGGCTCGCTCAGCCCCGGCGGGCGGGCGGCCCGGTGAGCAGGCAGGGGTGGAGCTCACCGGCCGGGGCG
>NW_008794456.1:87745-89156 GCF_000699145.1 Aptenodytes forsteri | reverse complement strand
AGGGGAAACTGAGGCAGCTGAGCACCAGCACCAGATTTGGAGTCCCTATTCCTGCTCCCACAACCCGCATCAAGCAAACACTCCCCCAAAACATGGCCCGGGAATCCCAGCTCCCCACCAGGACCTGGTGACAACTCTTCCCATCCGAGATGCCCCACAGCATTCCTTCCCCTCTTCCAAAATTTTACATCTTAGGAGGTGTTTTCCAGCAGAAAAGCCCCGGTTTTAGGCAAGACAGAACCACTGCCCTGGCTCGGTGCTGAATGAAGCTGTTTCAAAAAATCACCCGCTGCCCACCCGGATGCCCGGAGCCTGCTCTGCAGCTCCGGGACGGTCCAGGGGCCACGGCAAGCTGCCTGCAGAGGGTCTGTGCAGCTGCGATGCCCGTTCTGCATCACCCTCGTCGCCGCGGGCTGGAAGACTGACCAGAAAAGTTCGGGAGGATCGGGAACATTGGGGAATCACGGATTGATGTGACTGACGTGGCTGTGTGCCACATTGATGTGACTGACATGGGTGTGTGTCACAGAGATTGAGGGCACGGCCAGACGGGGAGGATTGAAAGAGGAACTGTTCACCCCCCGGGGGGGGGGAGATCTGCAGGCAGAGGCTTTACAAGGGCTTTTTACCCGGTAAATGTCAGCAAAACGCCTTCTGCTGCGGAAGGAGACGGGGGGCTGCAGGGACTGAACCGCATCTCCGGGCCACGCTGAGCTATCGCTGCCTTTCTAGCCAGACCAGACCTTTTAGGAGCCCAGCACTGCCCGGGAGCAGCCAGAGGAGCACCCGACCCAGGCATTGACCGGTTGGACCACGGCAAAGCCACCGCCAGGCTGGTCCACGTGCGAGGCGGTGCCACCAGAGCCGGGTACGGAGACAGGAGCAGCCCAGGAGGTTGACGGCACCGAGCAAACGCCTGTTTGGGCTGCCGTGTACACCACCGGCGCAGGACGGTTGGGGAGGCAAAGGGAGTCTGTCCCTGCCTCGGTGCTGCCACGGGGACAGCGCTTGGCTGGGGTGACGGGGGGTGGGCTCACCTGGATGGTCTCCTGCGCCAGGAGCAGGGCCTGCTCCCTCTCTGCCAGCTGCAGGCGGACGGCAGCATCCCCCGGGGGAGGCTGGGCACAGCCGTGGTGGCTCTTCTTCACCCTGGACCAGGAAAGGAAACACCGGGACAGTAACGGACTCCTCCTGCAGCGTCGCTCGCAGCCCACGGAGCTGTACAGGCCATGGGGCTCACGCACACGCCCAGCTCCTCCGCGTCCTGCCCCACACACACCACTGCCCCCGCGGCACAGGGCTCCCCCGACCCCCGTGGGGAGGACCCCCAGAGCCCCTTCCCTCGAGAAGTCCCCGGGAGGGGCACGTCACCGGCAGGCACGACCAGCAGCCCTCACCCGGCAGACCTGGG
>NW_008794456.1:86267-87279 GCF_000699145.1 Aptenodytes forsteri | reverse complement strand
CTTCTGGGGCCGGTCGCACCCAGGAAGCCCCCCCGCCAGGCTGGTCCACGCGCGAGGCGGTGCCACCAGAGCCGGGTACGGAGACAGGAGCAGCCCAGGAGGTTGACGGCACCGAGCAAACGCCTGTTTGGGCTGCCGTGTACACCACCGTCGCAGGACGGTTGGGGAGGCAAAGGGAGTCTGTCCCTGCCTCGGTGCTGCCACGGGGACAGCGCTTGGCTGGGGTGACGGGGGGTGGGCTCACCTGGATGGTCTCCTGCGCCAGGAGCAGGGCCTGCTCTCTCTCCGCCAGCTGCAGGCGGACGGCAGCATCCCCCGGGGGAGGCTGGGCACAGCCGTGGTGGCTCTTCTTCACCCTGGACCAGGAAAGGAAACACCGGGACAGTAACGGACTCCTCCTGCAGCGTCGCTCGCAGCCCACGGAGCTGTACAGGCCATGGGGCTCACGCACACGCCCAGCTCCTCCGCGTCCTGCCCCACACACACCACTGCCCCCGCGGCACAGGGCTCCCCCGACCCCCGCGGGGAGGACCCCCAGAGCCCCCTCCCTCGAGAAGCCCCGGGAGGGGCTCATCACCGGCAGGCACGACCAGCAGCCCTCACCCGACCAGCAGCCCTCACCCGGCAGCCCTGGGAGACTCCTGGGCACAGCCTCCTCCCGCCCCGCTCTTCGCCTTTGAGTAGCCTGCAAAACACAGCAGTTAGCGTATGATCTGCCCAAACAGCTCTACCCTCCCCACCCAGGGGAACACCCCCTTCCAGCAGCGTCTCCTATCCCCCCAGGGCTGGCCAGGCCCGTTATTTGGGTGCCCCAGCACGAGGCAGGGCTGTGTATGCACACACACACACACACCCCCCGCCAGGGACCAGAAAGGTCACGGTTTGGGGTATGGACCCCGGGGAGCCCATAGCGCGGCCGGGATAGGACCCTCCTTCCCGACGTGCCACGCACCCACCCTACCCGTCTCCAGGTAGCTGACCTCTTCCAGCGCTGCCCGTACACCCGGCTCCT
>NW_008794456.1:85774-85985 GCF_000699145.1 Aptenodytes forsteri | reverse complement strand
GGTTTGCTCCACAGCGTTACAGCCCGAAGGCAGGGCTGGGATCCATCTGCCTGAATTCCTGCCTGCTTCACCGCCACAGCCCTTCCCGCAGCGAATTCCTCCTCTGACCTGAGCACTGGAGTCCCTGGCAGAGACAGTCCAGCCTGCCCCAACCCCGCAGGTTCGCTATCCTCCTCTCACACCGCAAAGACTGGGACAGCGGCGGGGCGGG
>NW_008794456.1:84662-85759 GCF_000699145.1 Aptenodytes forsteri | reverse complement strand
GAGAGGAGGCAGCTGCTGCTGCTGCCAGCCCCGTCCTGGAGCTGCGCGCTCAGCACCCCCTGCCAAGCCCCACGCAACCGCCTGACACCCTCCCTGCTCCTCTTTGGGGGCCTTACATGAGCAGGGAGCGGCAGCAAGGACGGCCAGGGGATGGGCGGTGGGGAAGGAAGGTGATGGAGACGGCATCCCCTCTCTTCCCCAGCTCACAGCGGCTTCTCCCGGGCTGCCCGGGCCAAGTCAAGGCTGCGGAGCGAGCCGGGCTGCGGCGCTTTCCATGATGGCGCACGGCTGCCATCTGCGGCCGCCGAGCGAGGCCGGCCCTGCCACCTGCATCGCTCCCGGTGGGGTGCTCCCACCCCGGCTCTGCCCATGCAAGGGGCTCCCCTGCCTCTGAACACCCCACTGCACTTCCCCATGGAGCTGCAGACGGGGAGATGGCAGCGGGAGCCTCATGATGAGGAGAAAGAGGTGCTCAGGGGGAAAGTGATGCCCACAAGGACGCCTGGAGCTCATCCCGGCCCCCCTGGCCCTGCCCCGATTACACTGACCTCTCTCTGGGGTGGCTACTCGCCCTCATTGCCCTCCAGCCCATAGCACATGGCACCTACAAGCAGGGTGCGGCACACCAGGTGCCCGCCTTCCCCTGGGCCCTGCTGACCTGGCCTGGGCCAGGCACCACCTTGCTCTGCTTCTGCTTCTCCTCGATCTTCTGCCGCAGCAGGAGCAGCACCTGCTCCACCGTGCCCGGCCGGCACTGCACGACCTGCCGGATCACGTCGTCCGGGATGGAGAAGTTCAGCTTACTCAGCACTTTCCTAAAAGAGGAGCCAAATGAGCACCCAGGAGGGCAGGGAGGCAGTACCCCCCTGCCTGCAGCACCCTTAGCTGTGTCCCAGCTGGCCTGGTCCCCAACCAGGACAAACAGGGACACTCTGCGGGGCAGCGCTCCCAGCAAGGGGGAGCAGGGGGGCCGCCCGCCCCGGTACCTGTTGAGATGGCCCCAGTTGGTGAGCTTCTGCGGCGTGGAGCTGGCGGGCACGTAGCTGTGCAGCTGTACCATGGCGGGGAAGAAGAACTTCACCACCTCGGCTGCCAGC
>NW_008794456.1:81928-83355 GCF_000699145.1 Aptenodytes forsteri | reverse complement strand
TCCGGCTCCCAGCCCTCCCGGGCTAAAGATGGAGGTTCTGCTGTTGGCAGTGGGCGCCCCGAGCCTGTGCCCGAGGCCTGCCACCCCCTCCTGGGGGCAGCTGCTGGGGGGGCACATCCCGGGGGTGGACACCATAGCTGGGACGGACACCATAGCTGGGATGGACACCGTAGCTGGGATGGACCCTTCCCTGGGATGGACACCATAGCTGGGATGGACCCTTCCCTGGGGTGGACACCATAGCTGGGACAGACATCTTAGCTGGGACAGACAACTTAGCTGGGACAGACATCGTAGCTGGGACGGACATCGTAGCTGGGACAGACATCGTAGCTGGGACGGACATTGAATCACAGAGTCACAGAATATCTCCAGTTGGAAGGGACCCATCAGGATCATCGAGTCCAACTCCCTGCTCCTCGCAGGACCACCTAAAACCAAACCATATGACTAAGAGCGTCGTCCAGACGCTCCTTGAACGCTGACAGTCTTGGTGCCGTGACCACTTCCCTGGGGAGCCCGTTCCAGTGGCCGACCACCCTCCCAGCGAAGAACCCTTTCCTAACGTCTTAGCTGGGACGGACACCATAGCTGGGACGGACATCGTAGCTGGGATGGACACCTCTGCTGGGATGAACATCTCAGCTGGGATGGACACCATCGGTGGGACAGACATCTTAGCTGGGACGGACATCGTAGCTGGGATGGACACCATCGGTGGGACAGACATCTTAGCTGGGACGGACATCGTAGCTGGGATGGACACCATCGGTGGGACAGACATCTTAGCTGGGACGGACATCGTAGCTGGGATGGACACCATCGGTGGGATGGACACCTTTGCTGGGATGAACATCTCAGCTGGGATGGACACTTCTCTGGGATGGACATCATAGCTGGGACAGATGCTTCCCCCAAATACCGTTGGCACAGCCATCTCTCCCCGGCACAGGGGTACCAGTAGAACCAGCCACATCTGTGGGTGGGCGGCGAGGACTCCCCGGGACGTCGGCACCACGGTCACCCTGGCAGTAGCCCATGAGCCTGGCTGCCTCCCAGGCAGACGGGCTGCGGGCTCCCGTCCGGCAAAGCCGAGCGGAGGAGCTGGCTGAAAGCGCGGCACGAACCAAGCCGGGAGATGCGGGGTCGGTGCCGCGGCTCGGGCACCCCGCGGGGCTGCTCCGCCGCCCGGGCACAAGGGAAGGAATGGGCAGATTATGGTGCTGCCGGCAGCGATACCGGAGGTGAGTGAGACGCTGGCGACGCCGATAAGCCCCGTCTGTGGCTTGGTCCCCAGCGAGGTGGGATGGGGACAGTGTGGGGATGGCTCCCATTGATGGGGCGGTTTATCTGCCGCTGCCGCCTGCTCGGTCCCTGCTGCTCCCTCGCCACGGCAGGGCCCGGACCCGGGAGCTCCGGCTCTGCCG
>NW_008794456.1:80564-80857 GCF_000699145.1 Aptenodytes forsteri | reverse complement strand
TGGCGCCCGCCGCGGCCGTGGGTCCCGGCTGTGCCAGCAGAGCCACGTCCCGTGCCACCAACCACTGCCAGCCCCTCAGCATCTCGCTGCCACCATCCTCCTCCTCCTCCTCCCGCGTTCCTCCAGCTCACCGACGTCTGAACTCTTTAAAATCCCTCAAATCCTGTATTTTGGTGCTAAGGCACCCCGGAGCCGGAGGCTGGTACCTTCCTCCTGCATCCCCTGCCACGCCATGCCACTCCACGCGCGGGGCCGAGGCTGACCCTGCCCCACAGATACCCTCTCGCCAGCGC
>NW_008794456.1:74183-75207 GCF_000699145.1 Aptenodytes forsteri | reverse complement strand
CAGGGTGTGTAGGCGGGGGGCCCGGCCAAGCGGCTGGGGAGGCAGGGAGGGGGTTTGAGGCTGGGGGCTTCTTGGGGTGCACGTGGGAGCTGGGCCCCGCTCTGCTCCCAGCTCCCGGCCCCTGCTCTGAGTCACTCCTGCCGGGCGCTCAGCCCGCGCCTGCTTCAAATGGGGACTTCCTCCCCTGCGCTTCCGACTGCGGCCCCTTCCCTGCGGGGGACGATGGGCAAGAGCCCCCAGCCCCTCCCCGAGGGCTTGGCCACAAACCACTCCAGCGGGGTCCCTGGTCAGGGTGACGTGGGACCTCCTGGCCAGAACGGGTGCTCCCAGGGTCAGTGCCCTCCCCCTTACCACACTGGGGGGGCTGGGTGAGGGTCCCCCGTGAGCACACAGCGGGTACCACCGGCCGTGGCCCCCTCCCCAGCGTTGTCTGGAGCAGTGGGGAAGCACAGCTGGGATGCAGGGGGCTCCTTTGCCTGGCCGCATCCTGCAAAGGACCCCGCAGGAGCAGTGCTGGCGCTGTGCTGGAGCGGGTCCCGGGGCAGGGCTCGGCTCGGTCCCCAGTGGGGCCCGATTTCCACCCCCCGGTGCTACCTCTGCCCCTTGTTCCCACAGGAGTGGGGCTGGACTCCCCCACGCAGGAGGACCCCGCGGTGCTGGAGGAAGTGTGAGTACCCCATCGTCCCCCCCCGGGGGCTCCTCCGCTGCCTGCGGTGCCCGGTCTCAGCCTGTCCCAGCCTTGCTGGGGGGCTCTGCTTCCAGCTGTGCCCTCCCAAAATTTACTTCTTGGGGTGGGGGTGGGGGATGAGAAACTACCTTGCACTGGGGAGAGCGGGGATGTCGGCGCTGGTGCTCGGCACAGCCCCGCTGCAGGCAGGGGTCTGGCAGCGGGTGCAGGCAGGAAGCCCGTGCGGTGCTGCCTTGCCGCGGCTGGGCCAAATCCTCTTCCGGGCTGCGCTGGCAGGGACGGCTGGCTGCCGGCTCGCTGCCTTGCCACGCAGCGGGGCAAGGGTGCTGAGCACCC
>NW_008794456.1:71032-72479 GCF_000699145.1 Aptenodytes forsteri | reverse complement strand
CTGGGGGGGCGGGTGTTGGGACAGCCTGTCTCCAAACGGGGCTGGTGTGGGGCTGGCCCCACTCCTGAGCCATGGGCCGTGTCCTCCCCAGTTCGACACCCCCGAGAAGGAAAACGTCTCTGAGGGCGAGAGCCCCATCATACTCCGCCGGTGCTCCTTGACCTCCTCCATGTCTGAGGAGGAAGATGATGGCTTCATGGAGATCCTGGATGAGGAGGAGATGAAGGTAGGGCAGGCTCCTCCACCTGGGGGGGAGGCTGTGGGGTTGGATGGACCCTGGGCATGGGGTCCATCCCTGTCTGGGGTGGCATTGGGAAGCGGCCAGTGGGACTTGGCCCCTTCACGCTCTCCTCTCCCTCTTCCCTGTGGCCCTCCTGGCTGCTGCCCCGGCAGAGCGATGCTGACGTGCCGCAGGGGATGGAGAACCTGCTGACCGCGCCGCTGGTGAGGAAGGAGGAGGCAGAGCCGGTACGTGGGAGCCTCCGGGGGGGTGGATGGAGCCCCAGGCTCCCTCCCTGGGGTCTCCAAAGGGGGGTCTGGGGGCGAGGGTCCCTGGCGAAGGAGCTGGTTGGTGAGCAGCACCAGCCCAGGGGCTTTGGGCTCATCCTGGGCGGTGTGCGGCCACCAGAGCGGGACCCTTGTCCCCTTGCCCTCACGGAGCTGGGGGGGATGCGGGGGGGGTGCCAGACCCCCGGGCAGCAACACGGACTCTCCCCGCACAGCATCCCGCAAAGCGCGGCAAGTGCCGGCAGCTCTTCCGCTCGCCCTCGATGCCCAGCAGTGTCATCAGGCCCATCCTGAAGCGGATAGACCGGCCCCAGGACAGGGACACCCCTGTCAAAACCAAGCGGCGGAGGAGCGTGGCCGGTACCCCCGGCGAGGAGGCAGTGGCGGAGCCGGTGGGTGATGGGGAAGGCTTCGGGGTGAGGTGTCCCTGCTGCAGTCCAGCCCGTCCCCGGCGGGACTCCGGCGCCCGGCGCCCTCGCTAACGCCTGTGCGGGGGGGGGGGGGGGGGGGGGGGGGGGTTGTGTCTCTGGTTTGCGTCTCTGCAGAAAGCGCGGCTGCTGCGCTCCAGGTCCTTCTGCCAGGAGGAGATCGAGAACCTGCTGGCCAACGACCACCGGGAGCTCATCGGGGACTTCTCCAAGGTAGGGCCACGGGGATGCTGCAGGCCTGGGGGTGCTGCCCTAATTCCCCCAAAGCGGAGGGGGGCTGTCAGCGGAGCCCCCGCACCAGTGCAAGAGCCCAAACCCAGCTGGTGACCTTTGCTTGGGGACAAAAGGGGATTTGGGGCTGTGACTTTCCAGCCTGCAGACCCTATAGCACACGAAGAGCCTGATCCGCTGCTCCTCTAGTGCCAGCACCATGCCACGGCCATGGCTCCCTGGGGGGGGGGGCAGACCTCAAGGTCGGGGGGGGCGGGGGACAGCCCCCGCCCCCGGGGGGC
>NW_008794456.1:66260-66570 GCF_000699145.1 Aptenodytes forsteri | reverse complement strand
ACCGCCGCCCTCCTCCTCGATCGCCTCCTGCCCCACGGCCAGATGCTTTTCCTCAACGAACGTTTCCTCCAGGTGATGGACCGGGAGATGGGCATCAAAGCATCCCGCTGAGCTACAGCCGGCGTCCCTGCCCGGCACCCCCCGATATTTCGAGGGAGAGAGACAAGGGAGGGATCTGAGGCGGTCGCCAAGCCCCGGCGGGATAGACGGGAAAAGCGTCTCAGGAAATAAAGAGCAACGAGCCAGCAAAGAGCAGGTTTTTAATCCGTTTATCCCCCCTGGGTGCCGTCGCGGGGGGGGGGGGGCGGTG
>NW_008794456.1:63964-64399 GCF_000699145.1 Aptenodytes forsteri | reverse complement strand
GAGGGGGCACGGGCAGGAGGGCGTGCAGGCAGGAGGGGGCACGGGCAGGAGGGGGCATGGGCAGGAGGGAGTGTGGGCCAGGAAGGTGCACAGGCAGGAGGGTGCGGGGGCAGGAGGGTCCGCGGGAGCCCGCAGCAGCAGGGCAGGCAGGAGAGGGCAGCGATGGCGGCTGCAGCCCCGTGCACCCACCTGCTCCTCGGAGCTGGTGATGGAGGTGAGGTGGGAATGCACGGAGCGGCAGGCGGCCTCCGCCTCACTCCAGGGCTTCAGCTGCCTCGAGAAGTAGTAGATCTTCCCCCGGTGGTACTGCCAGCCCTGGGACAGCTCCTGCAGCCACCGTCCTGGGGAGCGGGCAGCCGTGGGGCCGGGGCACCAGCTGCTGGGGCAGCCCAGGGATGGGTGTCACCCTCCCCGTCATTCCCCCCCCTCCAGCGA
>NW_008794456.1:61531-62487 GCF_000699145.1 Aptenodytes forsteri | reverse complement strand
GACCAGGACGGTGCTCAGCGCCCAGCGGGATGCAGCCGGAGGGAACCTGGGCGCCGGTGCTGTGGGAGAGAAGCCGGAGGTGCCCTGAGCCGGGGCTGAGCCACCCCGGGGGACGCCGGCACCGCTGGGAGAGGAGCCGGGCTGGGGAAGGAAAGGGGCTCAGCCAAGCCGCCTGCTCCTGCCCGCAGCATCCCAGCAGCGCAGGGCTTACCTCGAGCGGGGCTGGGCGGGTAGCGGATCTGCAGGCTCTCGTACAGGTCCGGCCCTGCCGTGGCCATCCCCGGCAGCAGGCCCGGCACGGGGAGCTGCTTCCTGCCCGAGCCTTGGCGCATGCCGGCGAGGGCAGCCCAAAGTGCCAGGAAAGGGAACCTGGCAGCTGGGCACCCACAGCGGCTTGTGGGTGCTGGTTCCTGCTGCTGGCCAGGGCGTCACACGTCTCCCCTCGCCCCGAGTGGCATCGTCTGGGGGCAACCCTTCCGTGCCGGGCACATGGCCATGTCCCAGCCCTGGACCGGGGGCTCCCTGACCCCCAACCCCATGGCCAGCCCCTGACCCTGACCCTGACCCTGACCCTGTGGTTTTGTCCCAAAACACATCTCAGTTGCAATTTGTGTTTCCCACCCTCAGACACAGAAACATTGGGGGAACCTCTGAACCCCGGGAGGGAACCAGCTCCCTGGTCCCGGCGGGCGGTGGCGGGGGGGATGCACCCAGCCCCGTGTGCCCGGCGCTGCGGGGCGCCCAGCCCTGGTCGTCTTTATCTGTCAGGAGGGCAGGCAGCCTTCAAACGGGGCTGGCAGTGCACTGCTGTCAATGAGGAGAAGGGCTGTTGTCGTTATTATTATTATTATTATTATTATTATTATTATTATTATTATTATTATTATTATTATTATTATTATTATTATTATTATTATTATTATTATTATTATTATTATTATTATTATTATTATTAT
>NW_008794456.1:60913-61270 GCF_000699145.1 Aptenodytes forsteri | reverse complement strand
CCGCCCCCTCCCAGCACCGACCCCGGGTGCTGCGGCGGGACACCCGGCGCCACCTGGCACCACCACCCATGGCACAGACCTCGCTGGTGCCGGCACAGCACCCTCCCCAGGCCCCCAGCTGCCCGTGCTCTGCTCCAGAAACACCAGGACGTGGTATTTCAGGACTTTGGGATTTTGGTTTGGTTTTTTTTTTTTCCCCATTTCGGTCCAAACCACCATCGTGTTTGACACAGATGCTGGAAATAGCTTCAAATGTGCAGAAACGGCATTTTTCCGGCAAGTGGAGGAATTGACAAAAAGCCCAGGGGTGCGTCTCCGCCCAGCCCCCCCTGCGCCCTCCCGGGCACAGGTCTGGCC
>NW_008794456.1:57250-60657 GCF_000699145.1 Aptenodytes forsteri | reverse complement strand
GGGGCCACCGCCGAAGGTCCCTGCAGCCGCCCGCAGACGGCGCTTCTCCAAGTTCTCCACCTCTCCTGCAAGCCCTCACTCTTTTAGCTGCTCCATTTAATTTTCTTTTAACACGTTTTCCCATTTAAGTGCCCTTCTCTTTAGTTAAGTGTTAGTGTAATGGGCGTTTTTTGTGTGGCTTTTGTGTTCAGAAGCCTTCTGGTTTTGGCTGCAAGGTGGGCTCTGCAGCAGAGCTGGGTTTTGGTGGATATCTCTTGAGCCACATCTATGAGGCCAGCCCCAGAGGGGACAGGAGCAGCAGGGCTGAGCGTGGTTGAGGGGCTCCGCAGAGCCCGGACCCCCATCCCCGGCAATGCCTGGTTTCCTCCCGCTTGTGCCGAGGCTCGTGGTCCAGGAACGGTGGAGCAGGACGCACGGACAGCCGCGTTTCCCGACGTGCCTTGGCCGAGGACGCGGCGCGGGACCTCGAGCATCGTTTCTGCACCAAACCTGGCTTCACATTTGCGAGTCTTGGGGGGATTAACTGAATTGCCCTGTTACTGCAATCGTATTTTCTGCCCTGGCAGAGACTCGCAGCCTCTCTGGTATTCCTTGGCATTCTGTAGGCACTGTCAGCACCCTTCCCCGCTCACTAATGCTGTAGCTCTACTCTGCCTTTCTCGGTTGGGCTTCCAGTCCGTAAAGGTTCTCTGCTTACTGGACATTTTCTTCGCTGGGAGGGTGGTCGGCCACTGGAACGGGCTCCCCAGGGAAGTGGTCACGGCACCAAGACTGTCAGCGTTCAAGGAGCGTCTGGACGACGCTCTTAGTCATATGGTTTGGTTTTAGGTGGTCCTGCGAGGAGCAGGGAGTTGGACTCGATGATCCTGATGGGTCCCTTCCAACTGGAGATATTCTGTGACTCTGTGATTCTACATATTGGCATAATAATAGAATTTAATTTGTTGGGCTGCTCTTTGCTTTTCTGTCAGCACAACTCCATCATTCCCACAGAACATGGATATGGACTGTAATGCTTTGAGTCTTTTGTTTCCTACCCGAATTTTTATAAAGTTTTCCAGGGATACAGCACCACCAAATCCGTGAGTGGCATCGGATGGAGGCACTCGCCCATTAGGAGCTGCCGGGACCTCGGGAGATGAGAGGATGCGTCTGGGGTTTGCGGTGTTGTGAAACGGGGTGAGTCAGGGCTGACGTTTCCCAACACCCATCACCAAGAGGCTGGATGATGCTGGAGAAGTGGCCGGAGGAAGATGAAACAGCCAGGGAGAAGGAAGGAAGCCGGCTTGTCTGCGGGTTGCACAATCGGTGAATCATAGAGTCGCAGAGTATCTCGAGTTGGAAGGGACCCATCAGGATCATCGAGTCTCGCACGGTGTGAGGAGCAGGGCGAGGAGCAGGGAGTTGGACTCGATGATCCTGATGGGTCCCTTCCAACTGGAGATATTCTGTGACTCTGTGATTCTACATATTGGCATAATAATAGAATTTAATTTGTTGGGCTGCTCTTTGCTTTTCTGTCAGCACAACTCCATCATTCCCACAGAACATGGATATGGACTGTAATGCTTTGAGTCTTTTGTTTCCTACCCGAAGATTATCTCGAGTTGGAAGGGACCCGTCAGGATCATCGAGTCCATCGCACGGTGAGGAGCAGGGTGAGGAGCAGGGAGTTGGACTCGATGATCCTGACGGGTCCCTTCCAACTCAAGATATTCTACGATTTTTTGACTACCTAAAACTAAAGCATGTGACTAAGAGCATCATCCAGATGCTCCTCGAACTCTGCCAGGCTTGGTGTCGTGACCGCTTCCCTGGGGAGCCTGTTCAATTCTAATAGTTTGATGTCCTTCTTCTGCTGAGGCACCCAAAACTGCACCCAGGACTCGAGGTGGGGCCGCACCAGTGCAGTGCAGAGCGGGACAATCACCTCCCTCGACGGGCGAGCGATGCTGTGCTTGATGCACCCCAGGACATGGTTGGCCCTTCGGCTGCCAGGGCAGGCTGTTGACTCCATGACTAAGAGCATCATCCAGATGCTCCTCGAACTCTGCCAGGCTTGGTGTCGTGACCGCTTCCCTGGGGAGCCTGTTCAATTCTAATAGTTTGATGTCCTTCTTCTGCTGAGGCACCCAAAACTGCACCCAGGACTCGAGGTGGGGCCGCACCAGTGCAGTGCAGAGCGGGACAATCACCTCCCTCGACGGGCGAGCGATGCTGTGCTTGATGCACCCCAGGACACGGTTGGCCCTTCGGCTGCCAGGGCAGGCTGTTGACTCCTGTTCAACTTGCCATCAACCCAAACCCCCAGGGCTCTTTCCGTGGGGCTGCTCTCCAGCCTCTCCTCCCCCTGTTTGTAGGTATAACCAGGATTACCCCGTCCCAGGTGGAGAATCCGGCACTCGCTCTTGATAAACTTCATACGGTTGGTGACTGCCCAGCTCGCTAGTCTGCCCAGATCTCTCTGTAAGGCCTCTCTACCCTCGAGGGAGTCCACAGCTCTTCCTAATTTAGTATCGTCGGCAAACTTACTTAATGGACATTCCACTGCTGCATCCAGATCATTTATAAAAACATTAAAGAGCACTGGCCCTGAAATTGAGCCCTGGGAACCCCACTAGTGACTGGCCGCCAGCCTGCTGTGACCCCGTTTACTATGATTCTTTTGAGCCAGTTGCTCACCCAACATATGATGGACTCGTCTAGCTGTGTGCTGGACCGTTTATCCGAAAGGAGACTGTGAGAGACAGTATCGAAAGCTTTGCTAAAATCCCAAAACCCCACATCTACTGGCTTCCCTTGGTCAACCAGACCTTGTCATAAAAGGAAATTAAGTTGGTTAAGCAGGGCTTTCCCCTCGTGAACCTGTGCTGGCTGTGACCAATGACTGCGTTGTCTCTCAAGTGGTTTTCAATCACTCCCAGAATAACCTTTTCCATCATTTTACCAGGCACTGAAGAGAGACCGACAGGCTGTAATTACCAGGGTCTTCCTTCTTACCCTTCTTGAAAATTGGGACAACATTTGCCAGCTTCCAGCCGACCGGGACCTCTCCAGACTCCCGAGACGGTTCAAAAATAATGGAGAGAGGTACCGCGATAACATGGGGAGATGTTATCGTGATACCATCGTGATATCATGACGTTATATGATAACATCAGGGAGCGGGCAGGGGAGCATCGGGCTGGGGTTTGGCTCCGTGTCCCCATCCCTTACCCGTCGGTGGCAGCAGCGGGCAGCTCCAGGCAGGCTTGAAGGCAGGGAGCAGCCCCGGGTCGATAACTGAGGGGCAGCCTCTCCCTCCGAGGTCCCTGGCAGAGTCACGGCGTTTCGCGGTCGGGAAGAGGATGAGGCCGGCATGGGCGCCTCCGTGAGCATCCCCACCAAACACCCCGGCTCTGCCGGGG
>NW_008794456.1:54744-56588 GCF_000699145.1 Aptenodytes forsteri | reverse complement strand
ACGGCCCGGCCGCCGCTGTCCCGGGTGCTGCGGGACGGCAGCGGGGAGCGGGACCGGGAGCGGGGGCCGCACCGAGCCCAGCCTGCAGGACGGGGCGAGCCAAAGCCGCAGCGCCGGGAGTGCCCGGCAGCCCGTCCCAATGCCCGGCAGTCCGTCCCTGCGCCCATCGGCCCAGCCCATCCATGTGCCATCAGTCCATTTGTGTGCCCGTCGGTCCATCCATGTGCCCACCCATTCATCCACGTGCCCATCAGTCCATCCATATGCCCATCAGACCATGCGTGTGCCCATCGGTCCAGCCATGTGCCCATCGGTCCAGCCATGTGGCCATCAGTCCATCTGTGTGGCCATCAGTCCATCCGTGTGGCCATCAGTCCATCCCTGTGCCCATCAGACCATCCGTGTGCCCATCGGTCCATCCATGCACCCATTGGACCATTCGTGTGCCCACTGGTCCATCCATATGCCCAACAATCCATCCATATGGCCATTGGTCCAACCATGTGCCCATTGGACCATTCGTGTGCCCACCCATCCATCCGTGTGCCCATCAGACCATCCATGTGCCCATCAGTCCATCCATCCATATGGCCATTGGTCCATGTGCCCATCGGTCCATCCGCATGCCCATTGGTCCATCCGTGTGGCCATCAGTCCATCCCTGTGCCCATCTGGCCATCTCTGTGCCCATCGGTCCAGCCATGTGCCCATCGGTCCAGCCATGTGGCCATCAGTCCATCCGTGTGGCCATCAGTCCATCCCTGTGCCCATCAGACCATCCGTGTGCCCATCAGTCCATCTCTGTGCCCATCGGTCCATCCATGCACCCATTGGACCATTCGTGTGCCCACTGGTCCATCCATGTGCCCAACAATCCATCCATATGGCCATTGGTCCAACCATGTGCCCATCAGTCCATCTGCGTGCCCATCGGTCCATCCATGTGGCCATCAGTCCATCTGTGTGGCCATCAGACTGTCCCTGTGCCCATTGGTCCATCCCTGTGCCCATCGGACCATCTGCATCCCCACCGGTCCGTGCGGGAGCACACTGCCGTACACTCAGTCTCTGCTAAGCCGAGCCGCAGCTGCCCATTCCCCGGTGAAAGCCCCGGCGGTGCCCGCGCTCCCGGCAGGCACTGGGTAGCCTCCCCGGAAAGGCGAGAGCAGCCGGTGAGCCTGGGGCCGAGGCGCAGTGCTGAACCCCAGGCGATGGGATTTGGGCTCAGTGAGGTGTGTCCCGGCGGCCGGGATGGGATCGGACCTGCACATGGCGTGGGGGACCCAGGTGACACACAGTGGCACCCAGGGACACTTGCTAACCGGCCAGGAACGATCCCCGGAGAAGCCGCGTGTCCTGGATGGTGCCCCGCAGGTGCGTGGTCACTGTGAGCAGGACGGTCCCTCCACGGGTGCTGCCAGCCCCGGCTCCTCCCCGGAGCCCCGGCACCAACAGCTGGTTCCTTCCCACCTGCAGGATGCAGGAGCTGTGCTATCCCTGCTGTCCCATGGGGGAAACTGAGGCACGGACCGAGTGTCTGGGGATCACCGAGGGAGCGTACAACCACTGTTGTACAACCACAAGGACTGAGGGCAGCTCTTGCCGGTCCCCTCTGTCACCCGCCCCTCTGGTCCCCAGGGGGGTTCCCGGTAAATCTCTCTGCCTACCCTTTCTGGGACCTTTCCCCCCACCCCTATGGGGTCACGGGTGCCCAGGGACACCGTGCTGTCCCAGGGTCTGTGCTGCACGGGGTCTGGCGGTGGTGATGCTGCTGTCCCTGTGCACATGTGTCCCGTCCCCCCCCGGTGAGGTGCGTCACAGCACGGCAGTGGGGGGTCCCCACC
>NW_008794456.1:54069-54356 GCF_000699145.1 Aptenodytes forsteri | reverse complement strand
CGGTGCCGGCTGCCAGTCCCCTCACGCTTCGGCTTCTCTCCAGCGAGGGATTTGGCCGGCTCCTCTCCTGGGGTCTCCTGGGTTCCTCACTCTGCTCCTGGCAATGCACCGGGGCGAGTCCCACACCAAGGACGTGGAGACCCCACAGACACGCTGCCTGCAGGCAGAGACGGGGCAGAGGGACCAGGCAGGAGCTGGATGCCAAGCAGATGTCCGTGGCGAACAGGTCCTTGCCCCCTGTGCCACCCAACCAGGGGGAGGGCAGCGCGGGGCCGTCCCCTGTCCCC
>NW_008794456.1:52246-53993 GCF_000699145.1 Aptenodytes forsteri | reverse complement strand
AACCCCGCCGCGGGCCGCGGCAGGACTGGCACATCTGCAGCCATTGGGCTGCATCCAGCCCCCTCCTCTTGCCCTCCAGCCGGGGGTGCCGCCAGCCCGGTCCCGCAGACCCAGGGATGGGGAGTTGAGAGCCCAGCCTGGCCGTGTCCCCAGCCCAGTGCCCAGTTTTGGGGTGTCTGCGCCCTCTTTTTCAGCAGGACTGGGAACCTCGGCCCCCGCAGGGCCGGCGGAGCGGAGCATCCCACCGGAGGCTGCTTTCCGACCAGCTCCCGGGGGGGACCGGGCTGCCTCACGAGCACCATCTGCGGGATCCGCCGTCTCGGCAAACTCAGCCCCAAGTCAAACCAGGGGAGAAGTCCCCCTCCTCCAGAGCCGCCAGCCCCATTAAACGAGCAATTAGCGCCGCTCAGGATGTCACCGCGCGGGTGACAGGCAATTCCCAGAGACAAGCGGGCCCCGCCGACTGTCCCCGAGGAGCTGTGCAGATGCATATGCAGGGGAAGAAGTAATTTAGGAAATGGCCTTGCAAATATTACCCGAGCTGATTTATTAACTCCGAGGCCTGACTTCTTGCTCAGGTCCCCTGGGAGGCACGGTGCACGGAGGAGCCCTCGCTGCACGCCTGCCCAGCGGCTCCCTTCGCCCCAGGCTGGGGTAAAGCGAAACCCAGGAGTAACGGGCCAGGTTTGGGGTGGGATCCCAGGGGCAAGCGGGGCTCGGGGGTCCTGCTGCTGGGAAGGTCTCTCCCAGTCCCGTCCTTTTCCCCAGGGAGAAAAGGAAGGAGGGGGAAGAGATGAACCCAAAGCGGGGAGTGCCCAGCTGCTGTCTCGGACGGCAAAATTCAAGCTAGAAAAGGCCCAGCCTGACCCAGCGGGGAAGCGCCAAACTGGGCCAAACCGGGCGTTGCACCTCAAACCATCCTGCGCTGAACTGGGAGGAGGAGAGCCCCGTGGGGGGGCACGCACCCCCTCCGGCAGCGTGGGCTGTGCCCGCAGCTCCGCTTCCCAGTACAGCAGGGGGGAAACTCAGCTTCACCCATGGGAGATGCGCCGATAAAAGCATTTGGGGGGGACGGGCTGCAGCCTGGGGGCTGCAGGGTTCGGAGGATGTCCCCCCCCCCCGGTAAAGGGAGCTGCATCCCCGGGCACAAACGCTCTCGCACTTCGGGACACTCATCCCTGCTTGAGCTTCGACCATCCCTGTCCCGACCTGACCCGAGGGGCTGAGCAATTCCCCGGGTCACCAGACCCCTGTAGCAGCATCAGAGAGGGGGAGCCGGGAGAGGACGATGGCAGGACGGGCCTGGCACGTGCCTGGGATGTCCCTGTGCCACAGCAGCAGCTCCGCACCGGGAGCCCTGTGCGCTTTCAGTTCCCGCCTTGCTTTCTAAATTTATGATTAAAGATCAGCAGCCCCCAGTTTTCAAAGCACCCACGGCAATCCTCCTCCCCTCTCCACCACCACCCAGCCATGGGGCACCCACATGCAAAAGCAGTCCGGGGGTCTCAGAGGTCTCTGGGGTCCCCTTGTTATGGGGACAGCCCAGGCAGGGACACCTGCATCCTGCTGCTCAGCCCGCGGGCCTGGGGGCACCCCCCCTCCTGGGGACAGCCGGGGTGCCCCTGGCAGCGGGGCTCTGCCCTCCCTGCCCCGCTCCGGTGCACCCCAAGGCCAGAGGAGGGTCTGTCTCCCCCGGTTTGGCAGCCCTGGCCCCCCCCGGGCCCCCCGCGGCCGGGGGAGGGGGGGG
>NW_008794456.1:49286-49901 GCF_000699145.1 Aptenodytes forsteri | reverse complement strand
GGGGTGGCACTGGGCAGGGTGAGGGTCTCCTGTGCTGACCCGGCTGTGGGAGCCATCACCCGTGGGACAGCGTGCTGGGTGGCGATGGCACAGCTGAGCCGGAGCGTCTGCACCGCTTGGCATCGAGCAGGGGGGATGGACGTGAGCCCTGGGGGGGTTTCTCTGCCCCCGCCACCCCGGGGCTCGCAGGGGAAGGGGCTGAGCCTTGGGGCCGGGCGGTCTCGGGGTGTTGCTTGTGGCGGGGCGAGGGCAGCAGCAGGGTTTGCCGTGGGGCAGGGCTGAGCCCCACGGCGGGGCTGGCTGCGAGGCGTTCCCCCCCCCCCTGCCGGGTGCCGGGGGAGCCAGGGAGGGGGGTCCCGCGTCCTCCCGCGTGCTCAGCCGTCCCCGTCCCCTCCGCAGGCCAGCTCTGCCTGTGCGCCCTCTGCTCCCTCCTGATGAGGAGCAGGCGGGGCAGGGGTCGTTGTCTTTTGGGCGCCCCGCTGCTGCCGGTGCTGGCTCGCCTCTGCGGCCTCCCCCTCCACACCCTGCCCGTCCTCAACACCTTCGCCGCCATCCTCACCGTCCTGGAGGTGATCTACGTCCTCGGCTCCCACGTCCTCGTCCCCTTACAGCTGG
>NW_008794456.1:47452-49259 GCF_000699145.1 Aptenodytes forsteri | reverse complement strand
GGCTGCCGCTGCCTGCCGGCAGGTCGTGCAGGTGAGTGGGGCGGGGGGCTGCAGGACGAGGGGCTGTGGGACAGGGGGCTGTGGGATGAGGGTTCCCATGTTGAGCCTGGCTTGATGCAGGGTCGGTTGCAGGGCTGTCCCCTCGAGCGGCCAGGCCCCCTGCACCCTCCTTGTCCCCCACGTGTGGGGCGGGATGGGGGGCAGCCCCGCTGAGCGTCCCCGTCCCCGCAGGCGCTGGAGGTGTACCGGCTGGTCGCGCTGGGGGTGTCCCTCTGGAGCCAGCTGGCCGTCCCGCTCCTCTTCCTCGTCTTCTGGCTGGTGCTCTTCTCCCTCCGGCTCTCCTCCTTCCTCGCCTCCTCCGGTAGCCCCCTGGCCCAGCAGGGCCTCCTCTTCCTCCTCCTCAGCAGGTAGGGACCAGGGCAGGCAGGAGCTGGGGGAGCTCAGCCTTCCTCTGGCATAGCTGCGGGAGGAGGATGAGGAGGGGCTGGGGCTCTGGTTTGTGCTGCCTGGACCCTGCCAGCCCCTGCCAGCATCCGCACTCACCCCGGGCTCCGTTGCAGCGCGGCCGAGTGCTGCAGCACACCCTACTCCCTCGTCGGCCTCACCTTCACCGTCTCCTACCTCGCCCTGGGCGTCCTCAACCTCTGCAAGTTTTACCTCCTGGGCTTCGGTGCCTTCCAGAACGGCAACGTCATGCACAGGTGAGCCCGCGGCGGGGGGCACGGCCAGGCGAGGGGCACAGGCAGGCATCCCTTCTCCCAGTCCAGTTTGCCTGCAGGAGCCCAGCACAGGGTGGGGAGGATGGGGGAGTCGCGAGGGATCCGGGGGCCGGGGCGTTTCCCCGAGGGGTGACCAGGCGCGGTGCCACGTGGCACGTGCCTGCGGCTGCCGGCCTCACGCCCCGCTCCTGGCAGGGGGGTGACGGAGGGCGTGACGCTGCTGCTGCTGGCGCTGCAGACGGGGCTGCTCGACCTGCAGATCCTCCAGCGGACCTTCCTCCTCAGCATCATCCTCTTCATCGTGGTGACCTCCACGCTGCAGTCCATGATCGAGATAGCTGATCCCATCGTGCTGGCGCTGGGGGCCTCCCGCAACAGGTACCAGGGGAAGGAAGAGCAGCAGGATCCGGCCCCCTGTGCTGGGGGGCAGCGGGGAGGGGTGGTGGGGGTCCTCCCCCGCTGCGTCGGGGGAAGAGCCAGGCTGGGTCCCATGCCCTCCATGTGCTCCCCCCGCCTCGGGTCTTCGTTCCCCTTTTTTGGGCAGAATCGGTGGCAGCGGAGGGGGCTGGAGCGTGGTGTCCCGGGGGGGTGGGTGCTGCTCCCAGGGTGGGCACGGCCCTGCTGAGCTGTGCCTCCCCTAGGAGCCCCTGGAAGCATTTCCGCGGCGTCAGCATGTGCCTCTTCTTGCTGGTTTTCCCTTGCTTCATGGCCTACAAGATCGCCCACTTCTTCCACCTGGATTTCTGGCTGCTGATCCTGGTCTCCAGCTGCATGCTCACCTCTCTGCAGGTATGGCAGCTCCCGCTCCCTCCGACTGGGGTCTTGGTGGGCCCCCCGGGGTGGGCATCCCTGCCCATCCCATGCCCACAACCCTGCCCCAGTCACCCCCACCCAACCCCGACTGGGGACACCGGGTGGGGGTGTGCAATCTGCCATCCGGCCACCGTCAACAAGGCGCCGTCCCGCCGCTCGCCAGGTGATGGGCACCCTCTTCATCTACGCCCTCTTCATGGTGGAGCTGCTCCTTTGGTTTGGGCAGAATCGGTGGCAGGGGGCTGGGGGCTGGAGCGTGGTGTCCGTGGGTGCTG
>NW_008794456.1:45215-47221 GCF_000699145.1 Aptenodytes forsteri | reverse complement strand
GGTGGGCCCCCCGGGGTGGGCATCCCTGCCCATCCCATGCCCACAACCCTGCCCCAGTCACCCCCACCCAACCCCGACTGGGGACACCGGGTGGGGGTGTGCAATCTGCCATCCGGCCACCGTCAACAAGGCGCCGTCCCGCCGCTCGCCAGGTGATGGGCACCCTCTTCATCTACGCCCTCTTCATGGTGGAGCTGCTCCAGGACACGCCGCTGGAGCGGATGGACGAGATCATCTACTGCGTGAACGCGGTGAGCCGGGTGCTGGAGTTCCTGGTGGCCGTCTGCGTGGTGGGCTACGGCACCTGGGAGTCCCTCTTCGGGGAGTGGAGCTGGATGGGCGCCTCCGTCATCATCATCCACTCCTACTTCAACGTCTGGCTGCGCGCTCAGTCGGGCTGGAGGAGCTTTCTGCTGCGCCGCGAGGCTGCCAAGAAGATCAACTCCCTGCCCCGGGCCACGGGCAGGCAGCTGCGGGACCACAACGATGTCTGTGCCATCTGCTTCCAGGTCAGCCCCCTCCCCTCGCCAGCACCCTGGGGGCTGCCCCCCTCCCTGCGGTGCTGGGGGGGACCCCACTCTGGGCAGCCCCAGGGGGTCCCTTGCCCGCTGGGTGACGTCCTCTCCCTGCCCGCAGGACATGCAGGTGGCCGTCGTCACCCCCTGCAGTCACTTCTTCCACGCCACCTGCCTCCGCAAGTGGCTCTACGTGCAGGACACGTGCCCCATGTGCCACCAGCAAGTCACGCCGGTGGCTGCCGAGGAGGATCCCGGCATGGGGAGGGCGGCTCGGCCGGTGCTGGCCAACGGGGATGAGGTGCCGGAGGACGGAGGGGCCGCCACGAGCCCAGGCCCAGCTCAGCCCCGGGAGGACGGGCTGCCCAGCGTGGCCCCAGGCCAGGGGGACAGAGGGGCTTCCCAGGACGATGGGGCTGGGGAGCGCAGCCCCCACCACCCCGCTCATCCCCACGCCTCCGCCCCGCAGGAACGAGAAGCGGGTGCCGTCCCACAGCCCCACGGGGACCCTCACCCCCGTAGCAGGGACACGCAGCATCCATCCCCCTCACCCGCCAGCCCGGACCCTTTTGCCAGCCCCGAGCTCGGCGCGGGGGACAGCGGGGACTCCCACAGCAGCCACCGCCCCTCCTAGCACCGTGGACTGCCGCCCCCCGTGCCAGGGTCCCTCTGCGGGGGCCGTGCCACCGGCTGGCAGCGAGTGGGGCCGGGACCCCACGTGGCACCAGCATCCCCGAGTGCCTGCACCCCTACGGACTCTTTTTGCAATAAAGCCGGACTCTTTTTGAAATAAAGCCGGAGCTGAAGCGGCTGCGCCCGAGGGCCGGGGCTGCGCGTCTCGCCCGCCCCGTGCCAGGATGGTGCCCTGTGCCAGGACGGTGTCCCGTGCGGGCACGGTGGCCTGTGCCCAGTGCGTCCCTGGGGTGCTGTGAGGCGTGGGAAGGGTGGGCACCCGACGGGTGCACGGTGGGTGCCCGGCTGCCTTCTGGCCTTACCCCACTAGATGGCACGGGTGGCACGTGCCGGGCGCTTGGCGTGGGTGGTGGGAGCTTGGGGGGGTTTTGGGGTGGTCCTGGGCAGGGGATGGCCTGGGCTTGGCATGGATCTAGCGTGGGTCTGGTGTGGGATGGCAGGGGCTTGGCATGAGTCTGGTGTGGGGTGGCATGGGCTTGGCGTGGGTCTGGCAGGAGCTTAGCGCAGATCTGGCAGGGGACGGCGCGGGCTTGGCGTGGGTCGCCTTTCCCAGCTCTGCTGCCAAACCCCTTTCCCCATGCCCGTCCCCGTGCCCACGCCAGGACGGGACCGGGTGGCCCCTCTCCAGCCCAGGCGAAACGGGATGGGGACAGGGATGGGGCCCAGCCCTGCCCAGGGTCCCCATGCCCCCGCTCAGCCCCAGCCCCACAGGAGGGGAGGCTCGGGGACAGGATCCCAGCTGCACGGGGGTCCCCATCTCCCCGCTGCGGGGGGGAACCCAGCCCTCCCGGCAGCACC
>NW_008794456.1:33133-44745 GCF_000699145.1 Aptenodytes forsteri | reverse complement strand
GCCCATTACCGGAGCCGCGCCAGGGAACACGGCTCCCCATGGGGCCAGTCCTGGCGGAGGGACTCGTGTCCCCCGGTACAGCTCAGCCCCCTGCTGCCTGGAAAGGGGGGGGAGGGGGGGCAGGGAGCAGGTCCCCCACTGCCCCCTGCTCCGCCTGCACACGAGCTGGCAGGAGCTGGGGTCCCTTCGGTGGCGCCCATCCCTGGGGTATCTGGGCAGGACGGGGGCAGGGACGGATGGATGTGGGGATGGACGGGGGCATGGACGGATGGACACCGGGATGGACGGGGGCGTGGACAGATGGATGCTGGGATGGATGGATGGATACGGGGATGGACGGGGGCATGGACAGATGGACACTGGGATGGACGGGGGGCGTGGACACCCAAATGGATGCTGGGATGGATGGGGGCATGGACAGATGGACACTGGGCTGGGTGGGTGCATGAATAAACGGACGCCCGGTTTCTGCAGGAGCCATCGTGGCCTCACCAGCCCTCGGGAGGCTCCGGGCGATGGGGGCGGAGTGCTGGGTGGGCTCTGGGTGGGCTCGGGCCCTCCCCCTGCTGCCGAGCCCCGTGCAGGTGCTGCGGCAGCCCCGGGGCTGCGTGGCCAGAGGGAAAAGGGCACAGCATGGAGCTGCATCGGGGGACAGGCTGCAGAGCCCCCCCACAGCGTGTGAGCGAGAGGGCAGTGTGCGAGAGATGCTGCCCGTGGCGAGGGGCTGCCCTGGGGGTCCCTGTGTGCCGCCCTCGTCGGCTCTGCCCGCAGCCTGGCTGCCCGGGCACGGACACCAACTCCCTGCTCCCGCCGCGGGGCCGGCATCCCCTCCTGCAGCAAGGGAGAGCCGGAGCCGGTCGCGGTTTGGGATTCCCAGCCCCTTCAGCTGCTGGAGGCCTCTGCTCCCACCGGGACCCCCCTCGCCTCCCCCCGAGCTGGCAGTGCTGGCTCCCTGGTGGAAGATCAAGCAACCCCCTGACTCCTCAGCCTCCTTCAGGGCCTTTCCCCATGGGCGAGGGTCCCCTGGGCAACGTGCACCCCCCGAGGGCTCCCAGCTTGCCCTGCTGGGTGCTGGGGACACTGCAGGAGGGGCTGGGATGGGTGTCTCCATGCTGCCCCTGGGGTCCCTGCCCCCTTGGGTGCTTCCCGCTGCCCCCCGTGGCCCCCAGCCCGATGCCGATGCAGGGACTGGAGGCAGCTGTGCAGGGCTGGCACCCCCTTCCCTGCCTGTACCCTGCCTGGCAGGGCTGCACAGCGGGGAGGGGATGGGGATGGGCCCCCTTCGCCGTGGGTCTGCTGTGGGCATGGTGACGTGGGGGGCTGAGACCCCACTGGCTGTGCCCCAGAGAGGTCAGTCGGGTTTATGTGGGGCACTGGGGGTGATTTCGGGGGTCACCTCTGGGGTATGCTGAGGGGCACAGGGGTCACCCTGGGGTGTCTCGGGGGTGCAGGGGTCCCGTGAGGGGCATTTCAAGGGGTCCAGCTGGTCACGCTGGGGTTTTTGGGGTGCTTGGTGGCTCTTTGGGGTCACTCCAAGGTGTCTGAGGGGCTGATTGGGGGTCAGTGTGGGGGACCCTGGGGGTGCAGGGGACCCAAACGGGGTCTCTGCAGGGGATGCCCTGAGGCCTCTCTGGGGTGTTGGGGGGACGTCTGGCTCATCTCCAGAGCTCGTCTGGGGTCTCTCCGAGGCACGTCGCGATGCAGGGGGGTCTCTCAGGGTGTCTCAGAGGATGCAGCGGGGTCTCCCCAGGGTGTCCCTGGGGCCCGCCTGGGGCCCCTCCAGGGCATCTCGGGGGATGCAGCGGGGTCTCCTCCGGGGTACCCCCGGGGCCTGCCTGGGGTCTTTGCAGGGTGTCTCGCGGGATATAGCGAGGTTGCTCCGGAGCAGCTCCAGGTCCTGTCTGGGGTCCCTCCAGGGCATCTCGGGGGACGCAGCAGGGTCTCCCCGGGGTACCCCCGGGGCCTGCCTGGGGTCTTTGCAGGGTGTCTCGCGGGATACAGCGAGGTTGCTCCGGAGCAGCTCCAGGTCCTGTCTGGGGTCCCTCCAGGGCATCTCGGGGGACGCAGCAGGGTCTCCCCGGGGTACCCCCGGGGCCTGCCTGGGGTCTTTGCAGGGTGTCTCGCGGGATACAGCGAGGTTGCTCCGGAGCAGCTCCAGGTCCTGTCTGGGGTCCCTCCAGGGCATCTCGGGGGACGCAGCAGGGTCTCCCCGGGGTACCCCCGGGGCCTGCCTGGGGTCTTTGCAGGGTGTCTCGCGGGATACAGCGAGGTTGCTCCGGAGCAGCTCCAGGTCCTGTCTGGGGTCCCTCCAGGGCATCTCGGGGGACGCAGCAGGGTCTCCCCGGGGTACCCCCGGGGCCTGCCTGGGGTCTTTGCAGGGTGTCTCGCGGGATACAGCGAGGTTGCTCCGGAGCAGCTCCAGGTCCTGTCTGGGGTCCCTCCAGGGCATCTCGGGGGACGCAGCAGGGTCTCCCCGGGGTACCCCCGGGGCCTGCCTGGGGTCTTTGCAGGGTGTCTCGCGGGATACAGCGAGGTTGCTCCGGAGCAGCTCCAGGTCCTGTCTGGGGTCCCTCCAGGGCATCTCGGGGGACGCAGCAGGGTCTCCCCGGGGTACCCCCGGGGCCTGCCTGGGGTCTTTGCAGGGTGTCTCGCGGGATACAGCGAGGTTGCTCCGGAGCAGCTCCAGGTCCTGTCTGGGGTCCCTCCAGGGCATCTCGGGGGACGCAGCAGGGTCTCCCCGGGGTACCCCCGGGGCCTGCCTGGGGTCTTTGCAGGGTGTCTCGCGGGATACAGCGAGGTTGCTCCGGAGCAGCTCCAGGTCCTGTCTGGGGTCCCTCCAGGGCATCTCGGGGGACGCAGCAGGGTCTCCCCGGGGTACCCCCGGGGCCTGCCTGGGGTCTTTGCAGGGTGTCTCGCGGGATACAGCGAGGTTGCTCCGGAGCAGCTCCAGGTCCTGTCTGGGGTCCCTCCAGGGCATCTCGGGGGACGCAGCAGGGTCTCCCCGGGGTACCCCCGGGGCCTGCCTGGGGTCTTTGCAGGGTGTCTCGCGGGATACAGCGAGGTTGCTCCGGAGCAGCTCCAGGTCCTGTCTGGGGTCCCTCCAGGGCATCTCGGGGGACGCAGCAGGGTCTCCCCGGGGTACCCCCGGGGCCTGCCTGGGGTCTTTGCAGGGTGTCTCGCGGGATACAGCGAGGTTGCTCCGGAGCAGCTCCAGGTCCTGTCTGGGGTCCCTCCAGGGCATCTCGGGGGACGCAGCAGGGTCTCCCCGGGGTACCCCCGGGGCCTGCCTGGGGTCTTTGCAGGGTGTCTCGCGGGATACAGCGAGGTTGCTCCGGAGCAGCTCCAGGTCCTGTCTGGGGTCCCTCCAGGGCATCTCGGGGGACGCAGCAGGGTCTCCCCGGGGTACCCCCGGGGCCTGCCTGGGGTCTTTGCAGGGTGTCTCGCGGGATACAGCGAGGTTGCTCCGGAGCAGCTCCAGGTCCTGTCTGGGGTCCCTCCAGGGCATCTCGGGGGACGCAGCAGGGTCTCCCCGGGGTACCCCCGGGGCCTGCCTGGGGTCTTTGCAGGGTGTCTCGCGGGATACAGCGAGGTTGCTCCGGAGCAGCTCCAGGTCCTGTCTGGGGTCCCTCCAGGGCATCTCGGGGGACGCAGCAGGGTCTCCCCGGGGTACCCCCGGGGCCTGCCTGGGGTCTTTGCAGGGTGTCTCGCGGGATACAGCGAGGTTGCTCCGGAGCAGCTCCAGGTCCTGTCTGGGGTCCCTCCAGGGCATCTCGGGGGACGCAGCAGGGTCTCCCCGGGGTACCCCCGGGGCCTGCCTGGGGTCTTTGCAGGGTGTCTCGCGGGATACAGCGAGGTTGCTCCGGAGCAGCTCCAGGTCCTGTCTGGGGTCCCTCCAGGGCATCTCGGGGGACGCAGCAGGGTCTCCCCGGGGTACCCCCGGGGCCTGCCTGGGGTCTTTGCAGGGTGTCTCGCGGGATACAGCGAGGTTGCTCCGGAGCAGCTCCAGGTCCTGTCTGGGGTCCCTCCAGGGCATCTCGGGGGACGCAGCAGGGTCTCCCCGGGGTACCCCCGGGGCCTGCCTGGGGTCTTTGCAGGGTGTCTCGCGGGATACAGCGAGGTTGCTCCGGAGCAGCTCCAGGTCCTGTCTGGGGTCCCTCCAGGGCATCTCGGGGGACGCAGCAGGGTCTCCCCGGGGTACCCCCGGGGCCTGCCTGGGGTCTTTGCAGGGTGTCTCGCGGGATACAGCGAGGTTGCTCCGGAGCAGCTCCAGGTCCTGTCTGGGGTCCCTCCAGGGCATCTCGGGGGACGCAGCAGGGTCTCCCCGGGGTACCCCCGGGGCCTGCCTGGGGTCTTTGCAGGGTGTCTCGCGGGATACAGCGAGGTTGCTCCGGAGCAGCTCCAGGTCCTGTCTGGGGTCCCTCCAGGGCATCTCGGGGGACGCAGCAGGGTCTCCCCGGGGTACCCCCGGGGCCTGCCTGGGGTCTTTGCAGGGTGTCTCGCGGGATACAGCGAGGTTGCTCCGGAGCAGCTCCAGGTCCTGTCTGGGGTCCCTCCAGGGCATCTCGGGGGACGCAGCAGGGTCTCCCCGGGGTACCCCCGGGGCCTGCCTGGGGTCTTTGCAGGGTGTCTCGCGGGATACAGCGAGGTTGCTCCGGAGCAGCTCCAGGTCCTGTCTGGGGTCCCTCCAGGGCATCTCGGGGGACGCAGCAGGGTCTCCCCGGGGTACCCCCGGGGCCTGCCTGGGGTCTTTGCAGGGTGTCTCGCGGGATACAGCGAGGTTGCTCCGGAGCAGCTCCAGGTCCTGTCTGGGGTCCCTCCAGGGCATCTCGGGGGACGCAGCAGGGTCTCCCCGGGGTACCCCCGGGGCCTGCCTGGGGTCTTTGCAGGGTGTCTCGCGGGATACAGCGAGGTTGCTCCGGAGCAGCTCCAGGTCCTGTCTGGGGTCCCTCCAGGGCATCTCGGGGGACGCAGCAGGGTCTCCCCGGGGTACCCCCGGGGCCTGCCTGGGGTCTTTGCAGGGTGTCTCGCGGGATACAGCGAGGTTGCTCCGGAGCAGCTCCAGGTCCTGTCTGGGGTCCCTCCAGGGCATCTCGGGGGACGCAGCAGGGTCTCCCCGGGGTACCCCCGGGGCCTGCCTGGGGTCTTTGCAGGGTGTCTCGCGGGATACAGCGAGGTTGCTCCGGAGCAGCTCCAGGTCCTGTCTGGGGTCCCTCCAGGGCATCTCGGGGGACGCAGCAGGGTCTCCCCGGGGTACCCCCGGGGCCTGCCTGGGGTCTTTGCAGGGTGTCTCGCGGGATACAGCGAGGTTGCTCCGGAGCAGCTCCAGGTCCTGTCTGGGGTCCCTCCAGGGCATCTCGGGGGACGCAGCAGGGTCTCCCCGGGGTACCCCCGGGGCCTGCCTGGGGTCTTTGCAGGGTGTCTCGCGGGATACAGCGAGGTTGCTCCGGAGCAGCTCCAGGTCCTGTCTGGGGTCCCTCCAGGGCATCTCGGGGGACGCAGCAGGGTCTCCCCGGGGTACCCCCGGGGCCTGCCTGGGGTCTTTGCAGGGTGTCTCGCGGGATACAGCGAGGTTGCTCCGGAGCAGCTCCAGGTCCTGTCTGGGGTCCCTCCAGGGCATCTCGGGGGACGCAGCAGGGTCTCCCCGGGGTACCCCCGGGGCCTGCCTGGGGTCTTTGCAGGGTGTCTCGCGGGATACAGCGAGGTTGCTCCGGAGCAGCTCCAGGTCCTGTCTGGGGTCCCTCCAGGGCATCTCGGGGGACGCAGCAGGGTCTCCCCGGGGTACCCCCGGGGCCTGCCTGGGGTCTTTGCAGGGTGTCTCGCGGGATACAGCGAGGTTGCTCCGGAGCAGCTCCAGGTCCTGTCTGGGGTCCCTCCAGGGCATCTCGGGGGACGCAGCAGGGTCTCCCCGGGGTACCCCCGGGGCCTGCCTGGGGTCTTTGCAGGGTGTCTCGCGGGATACAGCGAGGTTGCTCCGGAGCAGCTCCAGGTCCTGTCTGGGGTCCCTCCAGGGCATCTCGGGGGACGCAGCAGGGTCTCCCCGGGGTACCCCCGGGGCCTGCCTGGGGTCTTTGCAGGGTGTCTCGCGGGATACAGCGAGGTTGCTCCGGAGCAGCTCCAGGTCCTGTCTGGGGTCCCTCCAGGGCATCTCGGGGGACGCAGCAGGGTCTCCCCGGGGTACCCCCGGGGCCTGCCTGGGGTCTTTGCAGGGTGTCTCGCGGGATACAGCGAGGTTGCTCCGGAGCAGCTCCAGGTCCTGTCTGGGGTCCCTCCAGGGCATCTCGGGGGACGCAGCAGGGTCTCCCCGGGGTACCCCCGGGGCCTGCCTGGGGTCTTTGCAGGGTGTCTCGCGGGATACAGCGAGGTTGCTCCGGAGCAGCTCCAGGTCCTGTCTGGGGTCCCTCCAGGGCATCTCGGGGGACGCAGCAGGGTCTCCCCGGGGTACCCCCGGGGCCTGCCTGGGGTCTTTGCAGGGTGTCTCGCGGGATACAGCGAGGTTGCTCCGGAGCAGCTCCAGGTCCTGTCTGGGGTCCCTCCAGGGCATCTCGGGGGACGCAGCAGGGTCTCCCCGGGGTACCCCCGGGGCCTGCCTGGGGTCTTTGCAGGGTGTCTCGCGGGATACAGCGAGGTTGCTCCGGAGCAGCTCCAGGTCCTGTCTGGGGTCCCTCCAGGGCATCTCGGGGGACGCAGCAGGGTCTCCCCGGGGTACCCCCGGGGCCTGCCTGGGGTCTTTGCAGGGTGTCTCGCGGGATACAGCGAGGTTGCTCCGGAGCAGCTCCAGGTCCTGTCTGGGGTCCCTCCAGGGCATCTCGGGGGACGCAGCAGGGTCTCCCCGGGGTACCCCCGGGGCCTGCCTGGGGTCTTTGCAGGGTGTCTCGCGGGATACAGCGAGGTTGCTCCGGAGCAGCTCCAGGTCCTGTCTGGGGTCCCTCCAGGGCATCTCGGGGGACGCAGCAGGGTCTCCCCGGGGTACCCCCGGGGCCTGCCTGGGGTCTTTGCAGGGTGTCTCGCGGGATACAGCGAGGTTGCTCCGGAGCAGCTCCAGGTCCTGTCTGGGGTCCCTCCAGGGCATCTCGGGGGACGCAGCAGGGTCTCCCCGGGGTACCCCCGGGGCCTGCCTGGGGTCTTTGCAGGGTGTCTCGCGGGATACAGCGAGGTTGCTCCGGAGCAGCTCCAGGTCCTGTCTGGGGTCCCTCCAGGGCATCTCGGGGGACGCAGCAGGGTCTCCCCGGGGTACCCCCGGGGCCTGCCTGGGGTCTTTGCAGGGTGTCTCGCGGGATACAGCGAGGTTGCTCCGGAGCAGCTCCAGGTCCTGTCTGGGGTCCCTCCAGGGCATCTCGGGGGACGCAGCAGGGTCTCCCCGGGGTACCCCCGGGGCCTGCCTGGGGTCTTTGCAGGGTGTCTCGCGGGATACAGCGAGGTTGCTCCGGAGCAGCTCCAGGTCCTGTCTGGGGTCCCTCCAGGGCATCTCGGGGGACGCAGCAGGGTCTCCCCGGGGTACCCCCGGGGCCTGCCTGGGGTCTTTGCAGGGTGTCTCGCGGGATACAGCGAGGTTGCTCCGGAGCAGCTCCAGGTCCTGTCTGGGGTCCCTCCAGGGCATCTCGGGGGACGCAGCAGGGTCTCCCCGGGGTACCCCCGGGGCCTGCCTGGGGTCTTTGCAGGGTGTCTCGCGGGATACAGCGAGGTTGCTCCGGAGCAGCTCCAGGTCCTGTCTGGGGTCCCTCCAGGGCATCTCGGGGGACGCAGCAGGGTCTCCCCGGGGTACCCCCGGGGCCTGCCTGGGGTCTTTGCAGGGTGTCTCGCGGGATACAGCGAGGTTGCTCCGGAGCAGCTCCAGGTCCTGTCTGGGGTCCCTCCAGGGCATCTCGGGGGACGCAGCAGGGTCTCCCCGGGGTACCCCCGGGGCCTGCCTGGGGTCTTTGCAGGGTGTCTCGCGGGATACAGCGAGGTTGCTCCGGAGCAGCTCCAGGTCCTGTCTGGGGTCCCTCCAGGGCATCTCGGGGGACGCAGCAGGGTCTCCCCGGGGTACCCCCGGGGCCTGCCTGGGGTCTTTGCAGGGTGTCTCGCGGGATACAGCGAGGTTGCTCCGGAGCAGCTCCAGGTCCTGTCTGGGGTCCCTCCAGGGCATCTCGGGGGACGCAGCAGGGTCTCCCCGGGGTACCCCCGGGGCCTGCCTGGGGTCTTTGCAGGGTGTCTCGCGGGATACAGCGAGGTTGCTCCGGAGCAGCTCCAGGTCCTGTCTGGGGTCCCTCCAGGGCATCTCGGGGGACGCAGCAGGGTCTCCCCGGGGTACCCCCGGGGCCTGCCTGGGGTCTTTGCAGGGTGTCTCGCGGGATACAGCGAGGTTGCTCCGGAGCAGCTCCAGGTCCTGTCTGGGGTCCCTCCAGGGCATCTCGGGGGACGCAGCAGGGTCTCCCCGGGGTACCCCCGGGGCCTGCCTGGGGTCTTTGCAGGGTGTCTCGCGGGATACAGCGAGGTTGCTCCGGAGCAGCTCCAGGTCCTGTCTGGGGTCCCTCCAGGGCATCTCGGGGGACGCAGCAGGGTCTCCCCGGGGTACCCCCGGGGCCTGCCTGGGGTCTTTGCAGGGTGTCTCGCGGGATACAGCGAGGTTGCTCCGGAGCAGCTCCAGGTCCTGTCTGGGGTCCCTCCAGGGCATCTCGGGGGACGCAGCAGGGTCTCCCCGGGGTACCCCCGGGGCCTGCCTGGGGTCTTTGCAGGGTGTCTCGCGGGATACAGCGAGGTTGCTCCGGAGCAGCTCCAGGTCCTGTCTGGGGTCCCTCCAGGGCATCTCGGGGGACGCAGCAGGGTCTCCCCGGGGTACCCCCGGGGCCTGCCTGGGGTCTTTGCAGGGTGTCTCGCGGGATACAGCGAGGTTGCTCCGGAGCAGCTCCAGGTCCTGTCTGGGGTCCCTCCAGGGCATCTCGGGGGACGCAGCAGGGTCTCCCCGGGGTACCCCCGGGGCCTGCCTGGGGTCTTTGCAGGGTGTCTCGCGGGATACAGCGAGGTTGCTCCGGAGCAGCTCCAGGTCCTGTCTGGGGTCCCTCCAGGGCATCTCGGGGGACGCAGCAGGGTCTCCCCGGGGTACCCCCGGGGCCTGCCTGGGGTCTTTGCAGGGTGTCTCGCGGGATACAGCGAGGTTGCTCCGGAGCAGCTCCAGGTCCTGTCTGGGGTCCCTCCAGGGCATCTCGGGGGACGCAGCAGGGTCTCCCCGGGGTACCCCCGGGGCCTGCCTGGGGTCTTTGCAGGGTGTCTCGCGGGATACAGCGAGGTTGCTCCGGAGCAGCTCCAGGTCCTGTCTGGGGTCCCTCCAGGGCATCTCGGGGGACGCAGCAGGGTCTCCCCGGGGTACCCCCGGGGCCTGCCTGGGGTCTTTGCAGGGTGTCTCGCGGGATACAGCGAGGTTGCTCCGGAGCAGCTCCAGGTCCTGTCTGGGGTCCCTCCAGGGCATCTCGGGGGACGCAGCAGGGTCTCCCCGGGGTACCCCCGGGGCCTGCCTGGGGTCTTTGCAGGGTGTCTCGCGGGATACAGCGAGGTTGCTCCGGAGCAGCTCCAGGTCCTGTCTGGGGTCCCTCCAGGGCATCTCGGGGGACGCAGCAGGGTCTCCCCGGGGTACCCCCGGGGCCTGCCTGGGGTCTTTGCAGGGTGTCTCGCGGGATACAGCGAGGTTGCTCCGGAGCAGCTCCAGGTCCTGTCTGGGGTCCCTCCAGGGCATCTCGGGGGACGCAGCAGGGTCTCCCCGGGGTACCCCCGGGGCCTGCCTGGGGTCTTTGCAGGGTGTCTCGCGGGATACAGCGAGGTTGCTCCGGAGCAGCTCCAGGTCCTGTCTGGGGTCCCTCCAGGGCATCTCGGGGGACGCAGCAGGGTCTCCCCGGGGTACCCCCGGGGCCTGCCTGGGGTCTTTGCAGGGTGTCTCGCGGGATACAGCGAGGTTGCTCCGGAGCAGCTCCAGGTCCTGTCTGGGGTCCCTCCAGGGCATCTCGGGGGACGCAGCAGGGTCTCCCCGGGGTACCCCCGGGGCCTGCCTGGGGTCTTTGCAGGGTGTCTCGCGGGATACAGCGAGGTTGCTCCGGAGCAGCTCCAGGTCCTGTCTGGGGTCCCTCCAGGGCATCTCGGGGGACGCAGCAGGGTCTCCCCGGGGTACCCCCGGGGCCTGCCTGGGGTCTTTGCAGGGTGTCTCGCGGGATACAGCGAGGTTGCTCCGGAGCAGCTCCAGGTCCTGTCTGGGGTCCCTCCAGGGCATCTCGGGGGACGCAGCAGGGTCTCCCCGGGGTACCCCCGGGGCCTGCCTGGGGTCTT
This sequence comes from Aptenodytes forsteri, assembly GCF_000699145.1. Classification (NCBI taxonomy): domain Eukaryota; kingdom Metazoa; phylum Chordata; class Aves; order Sphenisciformes; family Spheniscidae; genus Aptenodytes; species Aptenodytes forsteri. Next base: position 34,452 of record NW_008794456.1, on the reverse strand, counting down.
TGCAGGGTGTCTCGCGGGATACAGCGAGGTTGCTCCGGAGCAGCTCCAGGTCCTGTCTGGGGTCCCTCCAGGGCATCTCGGGGGACGCAGCAGGGTCTCCCCGGGGTACCCCCGGGGCCTGCCTGGGGTCTTTGCAGGGTGTCTCGCGGGATACAGCGAGGTTGCTCCGGAGCAGCTCCAGGTCCTGTCTGGGGTCCCTCCAGGGCATCTCGGGGGACGCAGCAGGGTCTCCCCGGGGTACCCCCGGGGCCTGCCTGGGGTCTTTGCAGGGTGTCTCGCGGGATACAGCGAGGTTGCTCCGGAGCAGCTCCAGGTCCTGTCTGGGGTCCCTCCAGGGCATCTCGGGGGACGCAGCAGGGTCTCCCCGGGGTACCCCCGGGGCCTGCCTGGGGTCTTTGCAGGGTGTCTCGCGGGATACAGCGAGGTTGCTCCGGAGCAGCTCCAGGTCCTGTCTGGGGTCCCTCCAGGGCATCTCGGGGGACGCAGCAGGGTCTCCCCGGGGTACCCCCGGGGCCTGCCTGGGGTCTTTGCAGGGTGTCTCGCGGGATACAGCGAGGTTGCTCCGGAGCAGCTCCAGGTCCTGTCTGGGGTCCCTCCAGGGCATCTCGGGGGACGCAGCAGGGTCTCCCCGGGGTACCCCCGGGGCCTGCCTGGGGTCTTTGCAGGGTGTCTCGCGGGATACAGCGAGGTTGCTCCGGAGCAGCTCCAGGTCCTGTCTGGGGTCCCTCCAGGGCATCTCGGGGGACGCAGCAGGGTCTCCCCGGGGTACCCCCGGGGCCTGCCTGGGGTCTTTGCAGGGTGTCTCGCGGGATACAGCGAGGTTGCTCCGGAGCAGCTCCAGGTCCTGTCTGGGGTCCCTCCAGGGCATCTCGGGGGACGCAGCAGGGTCTCCCCGGGGTACCCCCGGGGCCTGCCTGGGGTCTTTGCAGGGTGTCTCGCGGGATACAGCGAGGTTGCTCCGGAGCAGCTCCAGGTCCTGTCTGGGGTCCCTCCAGGGCATCTCGGGGGACGCAGCAGGGTCTCCCCGGGGTACCCCCGGGGCCTGCCTGGGGTCTTTGCAGGGTGTCTCGCGGGATACAGCGAGGTTGCCAGCCCCCCCTCCAGTCCTATAAGCCTTCCTCCATCCCTCCCTCCACTCCTCCTCTGCTTTCCCCATCCCTCCCTCCATCCCTCCCTCCGCTCCTCTAAGCTTCCCTCCATCCCTCCTTTCCACTCCTCCTTTGCCTTCCCCATCCCTCCTTCCACTCCTCTAAGCCTTCCTCCATCCCTTCCTCCATCCCTCCCTCCACTCCTCCCCTGCCTTCCCCATCCCTCCCCCC
>NW_008794456.1:30430-32867 GCF_000699145.1 Aptenodytes forsteri | reverse complement strand
GCTGGCTGCAGGGCACCGGCATCCTGGACGCCAGCACGGCGGCGCAGAGGTAAGGGGCTCCGCGGGCATCCCAGGCTCCGCGGGCATCCCAGGTGCTGCGGGCATCCCGGGCACCACGGCCATCCTGGGCGCTGCGGGCATCTTGGGCACCACAGGCAGCCCGGGCACTGCGGGCATCCCGGGCATCCCAGGCATCCCAGGCACCACGAGCATCCCAGGTACCATGGGCTCCACAGGCATCCCGGGTGCTGTGGGCATCCCGGGCACGATGGGCATCCTGGGTGTCATGGGCATCCCAGGCACCCTGCACACCCCGGGCACGCTGGGCACCCCGGGCACCCCACACCCTCAGCACCCCGGGATCCCTGGGCAGCCTGGATGCCTTGGGCGTCCCAGGTGCCTGGTACCTGCCAGGTACTTCAGGCACCCCAGGTGCCCCACATGCCCTGGGCTCCTTGGGCCTCCAGGTAACCCCTACCCCTGCGTAGCCTGGGTATCCCGGGGGCCCCTGTGGACTTCAGCACCCCCGAGTACCTGGGGCATCCTGAGCCCCCTGGCACCCCGTGCATGCCAGGCCTGTTGCCCCGTGTTGGGAGGGCCAGTGGATGCTGGCAGCAGGGCAGGAGCTGCTGCCAGAGCTGCGAGGGGCTTGTGCTGTGTTGTGCCGTGCCGTGCATCCATCGGGGCCAGGACCTGCACCGTGAGCACCGGCTCTGCCGGGAAAAGCCGCCGAGGGCGAGGGCAGGGCTGGCAGTGGTGCCATCCCCGTCTCCTGGGCAGGCCGAGGGCCGAGGGCGAGGGCAGGGCTGGCAGTGGTGCCATCCCCGGGCAGGGCTGGTGGCATCGGCTGGGGTGCGCGACTGCAGTAGCCGCCCAGGAGCCCTCACCGCCTGCACTGCCGGGCTCACCGCGCCACAGCCCGATGTCCTCCTGTGCCCCGGCTGGCCCCATCCCCTGCCCTCCCCGTGGGGCTCAGGGCTCCGTGCACCCCATCCCCTGCCCTCCCCGGGGGGCTCTGTGCACCCTGGCCCCCTGCTCTCTCTCCACCCTGTGCCCAGAGGGGTCCCGGCTCCAGCTGGGGGACACCTTCACCCCTGCCCCCAGTGCCCCAGCTCCTGCTGTCCCCCCTGTTGTGCATCGTGGGGTTCGAAGGGTTGGTAAGGGGGGACTGTGCTTGGAGCGTGCTGTGGCTTTGTCCAGGGGTGACAGGAGATGCCCCATGGCACGGAGGAGCGAGGGGACCCAGGCCAGCCTGCGCACTGCCTCCCTGGGGTGCCCCACACCCTCTGCCTGGCCAGGGACAGTGGGTTTGGGGGCCTGGGGGGAGTCTCCCCTCTGCAAGGGGCCCTGGCAGAGCGGGACATCCCCGGTACTTCCAGCACCGACCCGCTCCATGGATGAGATCACCCAGTTGTGTGCACCGTCCCCGAGCTCAGGGTCCCCAGCTGCAGTGGTTGCCCCCCCTGCCGCTGGCTCTCTGCCGGGGACCGTGACTGCGCCGGAGGCTGCGCCCCGTGACTGAAGCCCTTGGGGGCTCCCCGTGGTCCCCCCCCAAAGCCGCTGCATTTGCAGATACTCCAGGATGCTTGAAAAACTGCAGCGATCCCCCTGCCAACCCTGGCAAAGCCACCCCAGCCCCGTCCCAGCGCAGCCCCCACCGGGGGGGACATCCGCCGCCACGGCCCAGCCTGGAGCCCCCAGAGGGTGGCTGGACCGAGGGCTCCCGGCGCCGCCGGGGGGGGGGGGGGGGGGGGGCAGTGCCAGGGTGGGGGACTGCAGTGTCCGAGCCGGGGTGCAGGGAGGTGCTGGCCTTGCTGCTGCGCACCCAGAAACTTCCCCGTGCCCCGGAGCGGGGCTGCGAGAAAGGGTGGTGAAATCCAGCCCCCTCCTGCCCGTCCCTGGCTCCGGCACAGGGCTGGGACCGCCGCAGCGGCTCCGGCAGCAGTGCTGCCCGTCGGCAGGGATGTGGCTGCCCACGTGTCTCCGTGTGCCGATGGGGTCCTGCGTGCCATGCGCCTGGTGTGCGAGGATGGGGCTTGCAGACCCCCTGCCCCCGCTGAGCCGGGTGCCGGGCAGCCTGCGGTGCCCTCCAGGCCCCCCCTTCTCCTCCCTGTCCTGCCGTGGTGCCCGGCAGCTGGGTGCGTGCCACACGTGTGGGCAGTGACACGCATGTTGACGCACTCGCGGGGTGCTCGTCACCTCCAGAGCCAGCCTGCCTCCGCCCCGCGTCCCGCACCCCTTTCTGACCCCCAGCTGGGGGGGCTCATACAACCACCCTGCAAACACCAGCACCCGCAAAGACCCCCCGCTCCTGTGGGACCCCACGGCCGCTGCAGGGTCCCCGGGCAATGCCAGCTGGCACCCACAGCTGCAGCCCCTGTGGGCAGAGGGGCTGCCCCAGGCGTGCCCCAGGGATGGCAGGGGTGGTGGCGTCCCA
>NW_008794456.1:29282-30137 GCF_000699145.1 Aptenodytes forsteri | reverse complement strand
CGGGGCGGGGTCTGGGCGGCGCTGGGAGCGGAGACGCAGCCATTACCCGGCCGGGCTGGCGGCTCCATCGCCTCCCCCCAGCACTTTAGAGCAGAAGCTTTGTGGGGGCGGAGGGGAATGGAGGGGCTGGGTGGGTGCTGGCTCACTGCAGCCGCCCTGCCGGGACCGCCGCCACCTTCCCATCAGCTGGGAGCCCCGTGGCTGGGGCTCCAGCGAGGCAGGGTCGGGGATGCTGCCGGGGGACAGCGGGGTCTCTGCAGCACCAGGGGTCCCCGTCCCTCGGGGAGCTGAGTGGCGTGTCGGCTGGACACACCAGGATGGGGGCCCGGTGAGACTGTGGCGTCCCGGTGGGGTCAGCGCCCCATGCTCCGGGGCCAGATGCCATGGGGATGGGCCCTGAGAACAAACCCGTCGGCACTGGTCGGACCCATGGGTAGGGGACAAGGGACACCCATGGGGTGTGCCAGGGACACGGCCGTCAGCAGTGCCCGGGGACACGAGCGTGCACACGTCTGTCTGCACACGTGTGCCCAGACATGCGTGCTGGCCGTACACACAGGCACCCGCGTGCCAGGCGAGCGTGCCAGCCGCATGCCCTGGCATTTGCTGACTGGGGTCATTTCGGCTTCCCGGCGATCAGCTTAACGAGCTGTTTCTTCTGTCATGGAGAAGCGTCCCTGAGGTTTCCAGGGTCTGGGCTTTGCACTTGGCCTTGGCTGATGCCCACAGCTGGGGTCGGGGCTGGGGCTGAGGGTGATGCCGGGGGGTAATTAAAGCCCAAGGAGCGTCACTAAAGGCGGCGGGGGTGCCTGGGGTCTTCTCCCCACCCTGTGCTGGCTCTGCCCCGGCTCCTGG
>NW_008794456.1:28550-29000 GCF_000699145.1 Aptenodytes forsteri | reverse complement strand
GGGCACTGGGGGCTCTGTGGGAGCAGGGCTTGGGGACCCGCTCCATCCTCCGGCTGCAGGTGGAGGGGTGCCCCCAGCCTGCTCCTCACCCATGCACTGTGTCCCTGCACCCCGAGGCACCTCTCCTCGATGGCCCCTCCGACAGGGTGCTGCGGGCAGGGGGCTGGGTGTGATCCCCCATTCCTGTGGTGGCCATGTCCCGGCGTGGCTGGGGGTGGCAGCGGAGGGACCCCTGCAGTGGGCACCCCCTCAGGCTGGCAGCGGGGGGATCACACCCGCCGGTTGCGCCGCAACCTGTGTCCTGGGGTGGGCTCCCGGGAGGAGGGCTGGGGGTGCTGGGGCAGCAGGGACCCCCCTGTGTGTTTGTGCATGTGTGTCCCCCCCCCTTATTTGCACCCCAGTGCTGACCCCTGTGCAAGTCCTGGCCAGTGGGGTCCGCAGGGTGCTGCC
>NW_008794456.1:26100-26815 GCF_000699145.1 Aptenodytes forsteri | reverse complement strand
GGTGGGTGCCGGGGCCAGGGGGGTGGGGGGGGACACGTGGGCAGGGCTGATCCCTCCCCTCTCGCCGCAGGGCTCCGGACCGAGCAGGACCTCTACGTCCGCCTCATCGACTCCATGTCCAAGCAGGTAACGCCAGAGGGGGGATGGCCGGGCTGGGGGCTAGCACCCCTGGCACCGCAGCCCCCGACCCCACCAGCCACCGAGCCCCCAGGGCCGTCTGCACACACACGTGCACACGTGGGAGTGCCAGGCGGGCACGTCTGTGCGTTTGCACGCAGCTGTGCAGAGCAGGCACATCTGTACACGTGTGCACGTGTGGGTGCGCAAGGCAGGCACGTCTGTAAGTGCACACGCATGCAGGCGTGCAAGGCCACGCAGCTGTACGTGCACGCCCAGGTGTGCGGAGTGGGCACATCTGCACTTGCACACCCCGCCACGTGCGTGAACACATGTCTGTGCACTGGCTCGTGTGTGCAGGAGCGCCTGCAGCAGCGTGTGCACGGGCACGTACGGCTGTGCACAGCATGGGCACGGCACATGCAGCTGTGCGCGCGCAGGGGCACACGCGTGTGCACGGGCACCCAGGCACGCGCGTGTGCACATGCACCCACGTGACTCCTCGGAGGTGTGCACAGCTGCACACCCACCCATGAGCGCTCCCTGCCTGGCCCCTGTCCCACCCGCTGCTCCCACCCCGGCTGCCATCGGGGTCCCC
>NW_008794456.1:25567-25928 GCF_000699145.1 Aptenodytes forsteri | reverse complement strand
CGCCGGCGCCACAAGCCTGGCCCCACCGTGTCCCTTGTGGGTGACGTGGAGCCCACGGGGGCTCCAGGGCACCCCCCTGTTCGGAGCCCCCCCCTTGGCTCACTGAGCATTTCCCAGGGCTGGGGTTGACCCCGAGCCCCAGAGAGCCCCAAATTGGAGCCCAGCCCCATGGTGCAGGGTGGTGGGGTGGGGTAGATAAGGGGGGTACCCCAGGGTTGCCCTCTCTGCCAAGGTCCCCCATGCCCTGGCACCATGTGGCCAGTGTCCCTGTCCTGGAGTCCCTCCCCCCCCAGCCCAGCACCCTGGGCCCTTGTGGGGCACCCACCTGTCCCCTCTGCACCTCTGTCCCCCACCGCATCCC
>NW_008794456.1:24271-24518 GCF_000699145.1 Aptenodytes forsteri | reverse complement strand
ACTTGCCCCCCACGGTGAGGGATGCACCCATCCTCTCTGCTGGGCTGGGACCCACGGCACAGCGCTGAGGGGGGCGCAGAAAGCCCAGCCCGGCGCAGGCAGCACTCGCTGGCATGGGCATGGGTACCGTGTCCCCCTGGCACTGGGGCGGGCGTCTGTCTGTCTGTCTGTCTGCAGCCCTGTCCCTCTGCCCTCCCTGGACAGCACACCCCCCCCACCTCCCTCCATCCACCCATCCTTCTCTCCC
>NW_008794456.1:23129-23617 GCF_000699145.1 Aptenodytes forsteri | reverse complement strand
AAGAGGGATGAAGCCGCTGCAGCCCGGACAAGACAAACCTCCCGGTAACGGCATCCTGGTGTGCCCCCGTCCCCTCAGCCTCCTCGTCCTGCGGGTGTCCTGGGTGCTGCACCCCGTGCTGGTGCTTTTGGGGGATGCAGGGGGTCCCAGAGTGCTCTGTCACCCCCCTGTGCTGGAGGCTGGGGCTGAGCCCAGCCCTGAGTGTCTGTGGGGTGATCCCCCCCAGGGCAAGTGTCTCCCGAGCCCACCCCAGCCCCCTTCTCCCCAGGGACCCCTCGGGGCCCTGCCCCAACGAGGTGACATCCCCAGGCTGGTGGCATCCCCATCCCCGTCCCTCTTCTGTGCTGAGGGCAGCTGGGGGCTTCCACCGTGCCCCTGCGTCCTCCTCCGTCCCCAGGGCCCTTGGGGGTCACCCGGGGCCAGGCGGGTCCCCAGCCCGCCGCCCGCTCCACCCCGCCCCCCCCCAGCCCCCCTCCCCAGCCCCCCGC
>NW_008794456.1:20124-22739 GCF_000699145.1 Aptenodytes forsteri | reverse complement strand
GTGGGGGGGTGGGGGTGTTTTCCTGCTGTTTTCCAGCTCCTTCCTTCCCCTGATTACCACCTGCCAGGCGGCGGGTGACAGGGGGACACGGGGGGGTCCCCCTCTTCCTGCCCTTGCCTGGGAAAACCGTCCCCCATGGGCAAGCATCCCGGCAGCACCGGTGTGGGAACCCGTCTCCGTGTGCCCCGGCGCTGGCCGAGGGCAGGAGCCCCGGGGCGGGGGAAAGCTCTGGGGGTGCCCTCTCTGCTCAGGGGTGCCACAGGGTGCCAAGAGTCCCCTGGGGGGGGCCCAATGGCCCCAGGGGTGTGTGCCCCTCGGCCCGTGCCCACCGTGCCTCCCAGGGATGGGGCTGGAGGGGGTTTGGGGCCAGGGAGGCTGTGCCCGCTGCTCCTGTCCCTGCGCCTGCATTCGAGGGGGTCCCAGGGGTGCCCACGTCCCCGGGTGCCCCATCCCCCCCCGGGGGTCCCATCCTCCCTCCAGCCTCCACCAGCAGCTGACGGGGCCGTGGGAACCTTCCCGCTGGGCGCCTGTGTCCCCCTCCTGCCCCTCTGTCCCTCCCCAGCCCCGCTGCAGCCCTCGGGGAGGGGGCCGGGGGGGCCGAGATGAGGGGCTGGGGCACGATGCAAAGGCAGGGTGCTGGACCGGGATGTTGGGGTAAGGTGCCAGGGTTGGATGCTCAGACGAGATGCCAGGCCAGGCTGCCGAGATGGGATGGGGGCAGGATGGGGCACTGGGATGGGGGCACGATGGGACGCTGGGATGGGGCAGGATGGGATGGGGCAGGATGGGACACTGGGATAGGGCAGGATGGGATGCTGGGATGGGGCAGGATGGGATGGGGCAGGATGGGACACTGGGATAGGGCAGGATGGGACGCTGGGATGGGGCAGGATGGGATGGGGCAGGATGGGACACTGGGATAGGGCAGGATGGGACGCTGGGATGGGGCAGGATGGGATGGGGCAGGATGGGATGCTGAGATGGGTCAGGATGGGACGCTGAGATGGGGCAGGATGGGACACTGGGATGGGGGCAGGATGGGATGGGGGCAGGATGGGATGCTGGGATGGGTCAGGATGGGATACTGGGATGGGGCAGGATGGGATACTGGGATGGGACAGGGCGGCACGCTGGGATGCGCCAGCTCCATGCAGTGCCCAGGCCCTGCCGAAGGGCTGCCTGTGTGGGCCGGGCAGAGCCCAGGCGCATCGGCGAGTGGGCTGGGAGATGGGCTGCCCCGTGCCAGGCCAATGGAGGGAGATGGCACAGAGGGACACGGTGGCCTGGCACAGCACGGTGGCCTGGCACAGCATGGTGACCTGGCACGGCACGGTGGCCATGCGTGGCACCATGCCCTGGCGCGGTGCAGTGAGCTGGCGCGGTGCAGTGAGCTGGCACGGTGCAGTAGCCTGGCATGGTGGGGTGACCTGGCACAGCTCGGGGACTTAGCACGGTGTGGTGACTTGGCACGGCAGTCACCTGGCACTGTGCCACTGCACCGAGCTGGCACAGCGCGGTGATCTGCCATGGCAAAGTAAGCTGGCACAGCGTGATGGCCGGGCATGGTGCAGAGCAAATATGTGTGTGTGCGTGTGCGCACACGTGTGTGTGCAGGGTGAGCGTGCCCTTGTGCCCGTGTGTGGCCAGGCGGGGTGCCCGTGGCTGTGCGTGTCTTTGGCCATGCACTATGGGGTGGCCCACGGCTGGGGACGGGGACAGTGGGTCTCACCTCGGTGCGCAAAAGTGCACGGGGTGAGGGTCCCGGTGTGCGCCCAGGTGTGCGCAGGGGCACCCCACCCAGGGAGATCCCGGGGGGGAGGTCCTGGGGACCACATCTGGCCGTGCCCCCAGGCGTGGGTCCGTGCTCCCATGTGTGTGCACCACGATCCCCACGCGCGCTCCTCCCATCCCAGCCCCTAGTGTGAGTGCTGCCGCTGCCCATTAATTATTGAGGGGCCGAGGCTGATTATGGGGCCATGGACAAGCAGCCTGAATATTCCATCAGGCCGGGACATGGCGGGAACAGCTCGCCCTCCTGCCCGTCCATCTTCCACCGGGGATGCTGCCTGGCACCTGCCAGACCCCCGTGGGCAGGGAGAGGCAGCGCCCTGCACAGCCAGGGGGTCCCACGGGGCGTCCTGGGGTCCCTGCAGCCGTGCAGTGCATGTGTGTGCGTGCGCGGCAGCGTGCAAGCCTGGGTGTGCACGTGCACATGGTTGCGTGTTTTCGGCTGCGCACACCTCTGCACGGTGCGTGCACATGTGTGTGTCACGGGGGTTGCACGGGACGCCGTGCACGGCAGGGAGCACCCAGGCACGTCTCTGGTGTGACATGCATGGTGCTACCTCCATTTGGGGATACCAGGACAGGGGGGACACTCACCCCTGCTTTGCTCCAGCGCCAGGAACCAAAGGATGGGGTGGGGGGGAGACATCGTGGGGTATCTGGGACCCCCCTGGTTTGCCGGCACTGACCGCTAGGTTCTTCCCTTCCATCCCAGGTTTTTCCTCAAGTTTTTCCTCAAATGCAACCAAAACTGCCTGAAGAATGCGGGGAACCCCCGGGATATGCGGCGCTTCCAGGTGAGCACCGGGACTGCCCCCCCCCCAAACCCT
>NW_008794456.1:18238-19724 GCF_000699145.1 Aptenodytes forsteri | reverse complement strand
GTCCACGCCAGAGCCGGGGGAGCGGGGTGCGGGGAGGGGCATGCAGGGGGTGGGCTGGGGTGTCCCCTGGGGTCCGGGGTCCCCCCGGCCGGTGGCACGGTGACGGGCCGGTGCTGGGGTCCTGTGGCGCTGCGTGCTGCACGGCTATGGGGGCAGACGCCTGCGTGCACACGTTAGGTATGCATGCACACGCCTGCACACATATGCATGCACGTGTGCACACAAGCGCTCCTGCACGCACATAGACGTGCGCGTGCGCGCGCACACCCCTTTGGCACGTGCACACGTGTGCACAGCCATGCACACGCAGGCATGCACGGCCACGCAGGTGCAGATTTGCACACGCATGTCACCACCAAGGCACGGAGGGTCTGGAGGACACCTGTGACAGTCCCGGGATGCTCAGGGGTGCGGGGGGGACACTAGAGACGAGCAGGAAGCTGAGAGCGCCAGCGTTTCTGAGGCTGGGGGTGGGGTTGCCAGGGGGGGGGGGGGGGGTAGGACACTGCGGGGTCCCCGTGGGGAAGGGCACACCAGCCCCTGTCCTCTCGCGGTGGCCCCAGGGCCGGGCAGCGCCGCGCGCCGTGGCTGTGGGGGGTGGTGGTGGCCCTGATCCGGCTGTTCCGCCGGTGGTCGTGTCGACGACGGTGAACGTGGACGGCCACGTCCTGGCCGTGTCCGACAACATGTTTGTCCACAACAACTCCAAGCACGGGCGGCGGGCACGGCGCCTTGACCCCTCCGAAGGTGAGTCCCTGCCGGGCACCTGGCGTGCCCACGCACACGCACACAGAGCACGTGCCCACGCACACGCGTGTGCTGTGCCCCGGCACGCGTGCACGGCCATACGGAGGGGCAGACGCACGTCCATGCCAGTGGGTGCTGCTCCTACCGCAGCATCCCCTGCCCCGGCTGTGCCGGAGCCAACCCCATGGCCATGCATGCCCCACAGTGCCAGGGCAGCCCCAGAGACCGTGTCCCCATGCCGGGACCCCCGCGGGGAACCTGCCTGTGCCCAGCTCTGCCCCACACCGCTCGGAGGCTGCAACTTCCCCGGCCCTGGCACCTCCCTGCCGGGTGCAGCGGGCACCCCGGGCACCCTGGGCAGCCCTGGAGGTGGGCACCCAGCCCCGTATTTATGCCTTGTACGTCTGTCCGTCCGCCCAGCACACACACACGACCTCTCCATCCACCCGCCGTGCACCTGCGTTTTCTGTCTGTCCCTTCGTCCCTCCGTCTGTCCCGCACGTGCAGGCTGTCCTGCCCTCCTGGGTCCTCTCTGTCCATCCACCACTCTGTCCGTCCGTGCATCGCCATGTCTGTCTGTCCCCCTCTGTCCAATGCATACGTGCCCTGTCCTCCTGTCTGACCTGTTTGCTCTCTGTCTGTCTATCCTGTGCATGCTCTTTCCACCCTCCTGCACCGATGCGCTCTCCCTCCCCCCCTCCGTCCCCTGCACGCGCTTTCCCCCGCCATCCCCATCCCC
>NW_008794456.1:15962-17467 GCF_000699145.1 Aptenodytes forsteri | reverse complement strand
AGGCCCACCCCCCCCCGAGCGGCTCTGCTGCAGGGGTAGGGCGAGGGGATGGGCAGGGGCAGGGTGCAAGGGGATGGGCGTAGGGCAAGGGTTTGGGGTAGGGCAGGATTAGGGGCAGGACAGGGTTGGGTTAGGGGGCAGGATAGGTTTAGGGGGCAGGGGGGAGGGTTGTGACTAGGGGATGCTGGCAGGGACAGGGTTAGGGGTAGGACCTGGGTGAGGGTTATTGCAAAACACTATTGAAACCCCCAGACAGCGACGATGGGCGTAGGGCAAGGGTTTGGGGTAGGGCAGGATTAGGGGCAGGACAGGGTTGGGTTAGGGGGCAGGATAGGTTTAGGGGGCAGGGGGGAGGGTTGTGACTAGGGGATGCTGGCAGGGACAGGGTTAGGGGTAGGACCTGGGTGAGGGTTATTGCAAAACACTGTTGAAACCCCCAGACAGCGATGCCAGGGGCCCTGCACATGTGCGGGGTGTGAGCAGGGCAGCGTGCACGCGTGGGGTGAGGGTAGGGGGTCATGCACACGTGGGGTGTGAGCAGGGCAGCGTGCACAGTGTGGTGGAGGATCAGTCCCACCATGGTGGCCACCTGCCGTGCGCCGTAGCATGTTGCCGCTGGCTCGGGCAGTCTGTCCTCACACCAGCTCCATGCTGTGCTGCACGTCGCCCCAGCTCCTGCCCCGCTGCGGCACCATCCCGTCCCCTCGGGACCCCCACAGCTGGGCTGGGGGCTGTGGCTGCCAGACATGGGACTGGGAGAGGAAGGGGCACAGGGGCTGTTGGCGCAGGTAGGGGACAGGGGGGACAGCTGGGGTGTCCCTGCGGGAGGTGGAGTTCTCCCCCCTGCTATGCCCCAGCTCAGCCCTGCGCCCCATGGTCTGTGCCTCAGTTTCCCCATGGGTTTGGGGCAGGGGGGGCCGGGACAGCCCCACGTGCAGCAGCCGCTGAGCCCCTCTTTCTTGGCAGCACTGAATGAGCCCACCATCGACTACGGGTTCCAGCGGCTGCAGAAGGTCATCCCCCGGCACCCCGGGGACCCTGAACGCCTCCCCAAGGTAGGGAACCCCTGCCCGGGGTTTGGCGCAGATGCTGTGCCCTGCTCTCTGCTGTGGCCGGTGACACCCACGGGTGCAGGCAGGGACACGCCATCTCCCATGGGTGCTGGGCACCACCTCGCCCAGACCCAGGGGTCTTCCCTGGCAAGTGCCAGAGGACCAAGGGACAGGGAGGGGGATGCAGAGCCCCTGTCCCCCCCGCCTTGGCGCTGGGTGCAGCCCGCAGGCTGGCCTGGCTCCCCGACTCTCAGCTCCCACTGTGTGGTGGGGTCCGTGCTGTTTGCCCCCACCCCCAGCAAAGCCCAGGGCAGGGAGGGCCATGGGGGGACGCAGGGAGGGCCATGGGGGGACGCAGGGAGGGCCATGGGGGAGCGCAACGGGTCCCTGCTGGGTCCCAGCCCCGTGGGTCCGCTGTGGGATGCTGGGCAGCGCTGGGCTGGGGCTCTGGGC
>NW_008794456.1:13618-15562 GCF_000699145.1 Aptenodytes forsteri | reverse complement strand
CCCCGGGCTCCAGGCCCCACATCTGCTTCACATCAGGATTCCTCAGGCGCTGAGTCAGCACTGTGGGCCCCGCCCCGAGCCCCCCACCTGCAGGGGAAGGGGATTCGCCGGGTCAGGCCGCAGGGCTGGCGCCTCTAAAGCCGCCTTTGTTCCCACGTCCTTCCCGGCCGGTGGCACGAGCTGGGGGGTCTTGGTCCCCCCTGCCCCATCGCTGCCCGGCATAGCCCATCCTGCGCCCCGGGGACGTTTGGGGCTGCGGGTGCCCTGGGAGGTGACGTGAGCTGGGGTGGTCTCAGCCCCCCCTGCCCCATCGCTGCCCAGCACAGCCGTGGGGTCACTCCAGGCTCTGCCTGCCGCGGGGTGATGCTGTCCCTGTGTCCCCCCCTCTTTCCAGGACATCATCCTGAAGCGAGCGGCAGACATCGCCGAGGCGCTGTACAGCGTCCCTCGCAACCCCGGCCAGCTCTCCTCACTCGCCGGCACCCACGGACCCGCCGGCATGATGGGGGTGAACTCCTTCGGCAGCCGGCGGGCCGTCAACATTGGTGCCTCGCCGCAGGGCACCGAGCAAGGTGGGCCAGGGGCCGTGCCGGGCAGCGGGAGGGGGTCCCTGCCCGCCCCGTGCCACCCCCGGCCCCTCTCGCCTGCAGGCTACTCCCGAAACACGGGCAGCGTCTCACCACGGGGCTACGTGCCCAGCTCCACGCCGCAGCAGAGCAGCTACAGCAGCGCCGCCGGCATCAACGGCTACGGCAGTGGCACCATGGCTGGCCTGGGGGTGCCTGGTTCCCCCAGCTTCCTCGCCGGCTCCACCGCCAACTCCCCCTACGCCAGTGAGTCGGTGCCCCAGGGCGTCTCCAAAGCCATGCACCAGCCCCGGGGTGTCCCCAAAGCTGTGTACCAGCCCCAGGGAGCACCCAAAGCCGTGTACCAGCTCTGGGGCATCCCCAAAGCCATGCACCAGCCCCGGGGCGTCCCCAAAGCTGGCTGCGAGGGCAAGGGGGAGAGGGAACACAGCGACCTGAGCTGAGACAGCCCCGGCCCCAGCCCTGGCCCTTGCAAGCTGGGTCCCACGCGGTGTCAGCAGGGTGTGCTGGCATCCCGCACGGGGAGCGATGCCCCGTCCCCAGCTCTGCCCGGCCTGAGTGGGTCTCTCCCTGCAGTCATGCCTGCCAGCCCCCCGCTCGGCGCCTCCTCCATCACCCTCCCGTCGGGCATCAACGCCTCCACCCCCTCCGGGGTCTTCTCCTTCTCCCCCGTCAACATGATCTCGGCGGTGAAGCAGAAAAGCGCCTTCGCCCCCGTGGTGCGGCCGCAGACCTCCCCGCCGCCCGCCTGCGCCAGCACCAGCGGCAGCGGCCTGCAAGGTGAGCCCAGTGCGGGCAGGGCTGCCCTCACCTGCCCGCGCTGCCCGCGGCTCCCTGCCCACTCCAGCCCACCCCCAGATCCCCCTTTCCCCACGGAGGGGGGTCCCGGCGGCACCATGCCCACCCTGCTGCCTGCACCCTGCCCAAGCAGGGCGCTTGCCTGCAGCCTTGCAGATCCCTTCCCGCAGGCTGCCTGCGCTCTCCTGCCTGCACCCCTGCCTGACTCCATGCCTCCTCCCTGCACCTGGGGCATGGCTGGGGCTGCACTGCAGGGATGGGTGCACCATGCCACCCTTGTCCCTGTCCTCCCGTGCCCACTGCTCCCCCCCACCTCGGCTCACCCTCTCTCTCTGCCTCCCTCCCTCCCTTCCTCCCGCCGCCCAGACCCGGCTTTTGAGGACTCGGACAAGTTCCACACGCCTGCGCGGCCGCTCCAGGGACTGGCCTATTCCTAAGCACAGTAGGTCCTGGGATGCACCGGCCCCCCCATCCCGCTGGGACGGGCAGGGGGAGCGGGGCCAAGGAGGGCAGGGACCCCCTGCCCCGGCGTGCCCACCCCTCGCCTTCCCTTGCAGCC
>NW_008794456.1:10100-11293 GCF_000699145.1 Aptenodytes forsteri | reverse complement strand
GCTCGCTCTGGGGGGGGCAGGGGCAAAACAGGGGCTTGCCCCTACCCAGGTGCCGTGGGCAGAGGGGGGTGGGCAGGGCACCCAAAACAGGGGCTTGCCCCTACCCAGGTGCCGTGGGCAGAGTGGGGTGGGCAGGGGGCTGTGCCCCTGCTTGGACCCAGCACAGAGAGGTGGGGAGGGAACCCCAAAATCTCAGCCCCTGCCGCCTGCAGAGCCTCAGAGGAAGGGGCATGACCCCCGAGCTGTGGGGTCCCCGCCCGGCGCAGCTGCTCTGGCCCTGCCAGGACGGTTTTGCCAACATGGCGGCATTCGGTGACAGAGGATGGCAGGGCTCTGCCGCCATGGCTGAGCCTGGCAGCGCACCCTGGGCAGGAGCAAGGGGGGCACGGGGCTGCCTTGGGGGTCCCACACTCGAACGTGGCCATGCACATAGTGGGGACACACACGTGGCACATGGTGGGGACATGCACACCCACCCAGCCCTGCCCGCCTGCCCACCAGCACCCGTTTTCCTTAGGGAGCCACTGCCTGGCACTCGGGAAGGTCCCCGCTCTGTCACCACTGTTGTCCCGGTGGCTCTGGACCCCACTCCCCAGCCCGGCCCAAACCCTGCTCCCAGGCTGCCCCTTGACACCCTGAGCCACTGAGGCAGCCCCACCGTGCCCAGCACCCTCCCCAGCCCCGAGGGTCTCACGCCGGTGGTGACCCCAGGGATAGATGACCCCTCGGGGCAGCCCCAGGGCCAGGCAGGGAGCCGGGGGTCACCCAGGGTGCCCAGGCTCTGGGCTTTGGCTCCTCACACCGGCTTTGGCGTCTCCCCGCTGCAGTTTCTCCCAGTGCCCCGGGGCTGCCCGTGGCTCGCCCGGCACATAGCAGTGCCGGAGGAACCAGGGCGCTCAGGGACAGCGTGTGTGGCCGCGCTAACAGCATGCCAATGGCCCCCTCCCCTCCCACCGATGCTGACAGCATCTGCCTTAACAGCCATAAATATTTATCGCCCCTGACACAGGCAGCGGCTCCTGGGGTGCACCCGCAGCCCACCCGGCTCTCCCCAGTTCCCCTGGCTGGGGGGGTCCCTCCCTCAGGGATGGGGCGTCCCATGCAAGGATGCAGGACCCAGCCACACAACCAGGAGGGTGAGCACCACAGCCCCCCTGGAGCCCCCAGCCCCACCCAGGGGCCTCCTCTGGCCC
>NW_008794456.1:9486-9850 GCF_000699145.1 Aptenodytes forsteri | reverse complement strand
CCCGCCCCCAGCCCCCCCCGGAGCAGCGCAGCCGTGATGTTTAGATTAGAGGATAATGTGCTGGAAATAATTGCCTTAATCAAGAAAGGTTAATGAGGCTGCCTGCGCGTACAACGGCGGCGGGCGCCAGCGCAGCCCGGGGCGAGCAGGAGCGTTCGGCGAGCGACAGCCACGGCCCCCGGAGCAGCGCAGCCGTGATGTTTAGATTAGAGGATAATGTGCTGGAAATAATTGCCTTAATCAAGAAAGGTTAATGAGGCTGCCTGCGCGTACAACGGCGGCGGGCGCCAGCGCAGCCCGGGGCGAGCAGGAGCGTTCGGCGAGCGACAGCCACGGCACAGCCGGCACCGGGCGCTGTGCCGCG
>NW_008794456.1:2812-4138 GCF_000699145.1 Aptenodytes forsteri | reverse complement strand
CCTCGCGCCTGGCCCAGCACCGCGGTGCAGCTGGTGCCGGAATTGGCACTTCATGGCAAGTGAGCGCTCGATGGCTCTTCAGGCTGCACTCGAGGGAGCCACGGCGCAGGGCGAGAACTGGAGCGGGGGGGACGGTCCATGCCCCCCATGGCCACTCGCCACAGGGCACCGGGGATCCCTCCCGCTGCCCCCCTAGGACCTGCCGCCACTGCCAGCGAGGGGCTCGGCTGAGCAGGGCGGGGGCACCCTGCTGCTGGGGGGATCTGCACCCCTTGGGACCACCCGGGCCAGTCCCCGAGTCCTCGGGGGACCTTGTGCCACTGGGGGCTTTGCCCGGTTTTCTCCCAGGCTGCGGGAGCCGGGGGATGCTGGGGCCAGGCCCTGGGAGGGGGTTGGAGTCAGGGGTCCAGGCAGGGACCCCGCCATGCCCCGGCTGCTGCTGCCGCCTGCTCCGCTCCGCATCTCGCAGGAAACAGGGACACCTGCAGGCTGCGGGCCTGGGCGCTGCAGCGGGGCCCTGCATGCTTGCAATGCTGCAGCAGTGCCCTGCACGCTTGCATCGTGCCCTGCACACTCACATGCTGCAACGGTGCCCCGCACACTTGCATCGTGCCCTGCACGGTCACACGCTGCCCTGCATGCTCACATGCTGCCACAGTGCCCTTCACACTTGCACACCGCAACAGTGCCCTGCACGCTCGCAACGGTGCCCTGCACACTTCACACGCTGCAATGGTGCCCTGCATGTTCGCACACTCACAGTGGTACCCTGCTTGCACACCCCACTCATGCTCACAATCACGCTTTGCACACACACCCTGCTCACACGCTCACATTCGTGCTCAGCACACATGCCTTACTCACATCCAAGTCTGCCTTGCACGTGCAGACTCCTTGTTCGCAACAGTGCCCTGCACACGCACTCTGCTTGCACAAGCACACAAGCTCACATCGGTGCCCTGCATTTGCACCCCACCTGCCTGAGCAATGTGCTCACATCAGTGCCCCACATGCACATCCCACTCACACAAGTGCTGTGCTTGCACCCGTGCCCTGCACACATATCCCACTGCACAAGCACCGTGCTCGCAACAGGACCCTGCACATGCATTCTGCGTGCACGAGCACCGCACTCACATTGGTGCCCCACACAGCACCCTGCTCACGAGTCATGCACTCGCATCGGTACCTTGCCTGCATGTCCTGCTTGCACAAGCACTGTGCTCGCACTGGCGCCCTGCACACATGCTGCTTGCATGAGCGCTGTGTTCACATCCATGCCCCACACGCAATTCCCACTTGCACAAGCGACATGCTCACAACACG
>NW_008794456.1:0-2273 GCF_000699145.1 Aptenodytes forsteri | reverse complement strand
ATGCACCCCTGCCCTTGCGCCCCTGGCCCTGCACCTCAACACGCACCCCTGCCTGCACCCCTGCCCTGCACTGCAACCTGCACCCCCGTCCTTGCACCCCTGGCCCTGCACCCCAACATGCACCCCTGCCTGCATCCCTGCCCTTCACCCCAACCTGCATCTCTGCCCTGCACCCCAATATGCACCCCTGCCCTTGCACCCCTGGCCCTGCACCCCTTGTCCTGCACCCTTGACCATGCACCCCTGGCCACGCAATCCTGTCAGTGTGCCCCAACCTGCACCCCAGCCCACGCACAGCCACCTTGCGCCTCAGCCCTGCACCCGAGCATGCACGGCTTCGGGGCCCTGAAGCCGAGGGGTTCAGCTGGCTCCCGCGGAGGGCCTGAAGGGTCCGGGGGCTCTCAGGGCCGGGGGCAACGCTCGGAGGGGATGGCCTGGGAGCATCTACCCCGCACAGCCATCTCCCTGTGGCTCTCCCACCCGAAGCACTGCGCTCCCCTTCCCCAGAGCACCCTGCTCCCTGGGAGCACCCCACTCCCCTTCCAGCTGCTGGCCAGTGGCCCTGGAGGGCTCCAGCACCTGGCAGCCTTCACAGTGCTGTATTGAAGAGCGATGCTGACATTTCCAGCTTTTGGGACGCGTCAGGAGCTCTCAGCCGCTCCTTGCGGCTCATTAACAGCCAGACGAGCTGCAGCAGTAATTGCTTTAATTTATTTGCTTATGGCTGGGGCAGAGGGGAGAGGCATGTGGCACTCGCTGCCTTTATGGGGACCATATGGAAACCATTTATCACTATTTGCTGCAGCGGGGCAGGCGGGGGAAGGAAAGACTTTTATTAACTCACTTGTAACGTTAAACTTTTCTAATCAAGCCCATGCTGGGAGCAACATGGCGGGTAACGCGGCCCGTGGACCAGGGAGTGGCCAATGCCCGGGGGGCAGCTGTGCAGTGCTGAGGAGGGGCTGGGGCAAGTGTGGGTGCTGCGGGATGCAGCCCATGCACCAGCACCACCCCAGCCCTTGCACGGACTCGGTGCACCACCCGCAGCCCTTGCACGGCTCCATGCACCAGTCCGTGCCCAGCCCAGGCAGAACAGGGCAGGGGGGTGCGGGGAGGGGGCAGCACGGATGCGGACCCCCGGCTCCCTCCTTGTCCCGGGGCGGAGGAGCCCACGCAGGGTGGAGGAGCCCACACAGGGGACGGTGCCCAGGGGTTGCTCCTTCTCCTCTGCGGAGCAGAGCCCCACGCAAGCAGAGGAGGGGAAGGCAGCGCCGGGCGCCTGGGACAGGCATGGCCGGGGCACACGGGCCCCTTCCCG
Source organism: Aptenodytes forsteri (assembly GCF_000699145.1). Lineage (NCBI taxonomy): Eukaryota > Metazoa > Chordata > Aves > Sphenisciformes > Spheniscidae > Aptenodytes > Aptenodytes forsteri. The sequence goes on along the minus strand of NW_008794456.1, from coordinate 955 downwards.
GCTCTGGGGCAATGGACCCCCGGCTCCCTCCTTGTCCCGGGGCGGAGGAGCCCACGCAGGGTGGAGGAGCCCACACAGGGGACGGTGCCCAGGGGTTGCTCCTTCTCCTCTGCGGAGCAGAGCCCCACGCAAGCAGAGGAGGGGAAGGCAGCGCCGGGCGCCTGGGACAGGCATGGCCGGGGCACACGGGCCCCTTCCCGGCTCTGGGGCAATGTGAGCCCCTCGCAGCCCTCAGTGGCCCCAACCACCCCAGCAGCGTGCAAGCCCTGCATTGCCAGCAGCCTCCAGGCTCCCACCAGTCCACCATGCCCAGGTTCCCCCACCCCGGCACCCCCATCTTCAGGGTGCCCCCCCCCCCCATGCACCCCACCCCGGGATGCCCAGGAGCCGCCGGCCACCAGCCTCCCACAGGGCACACACCTACCCCCTGCCCCACGGCATCTCTTCAGAGGACGAACAAACGAAGGGGGAGACAGCTGATACCCCACAGCTCGCAGCACCCCTGCCCAGCGCTGGCCACAGCAGCCCTCCCTCCCCGACCCCGCCAGCTCCGTTACAGCCTGGGCTCTAAATGATTCAACAGGCAGAGCGGTTCAGGAGCTGCGCACTCATCTCTCATGCAAGGAAACAAGCCATGTGCTAAAAAGCTGCACCCAGGATAAATTAATTTAATCCAATTAGCGAGGGCTGTCAGGCTGCAGCATTGTTTTGCTGGGAACTTAACAGCAACAAAGTGAGGAGGGCGCTGCACTGCGAGGTGACCCCCCTGGAGCCCCTGGGCCCTGGAGAGTGGAGTGCACGGGCCGTATGGGGTGCATGGGGAGCACAGGCTGTACGAGCTGCACAGGGTGCACAGGGCATGTGGGGTGCAGAGTGAGCACAGGCTGCATGAGCTGCACCGGGTGCACAGGCTGTACAAGCTGGGCTGGGATGGGATCCACCCGAGAGTGCTGAG
>NW_008794455.1:867172-875108 GCF_000699145.1 Aptenodytes forsteri | reverse complement strand
TTTTTTTTTTTTTTTTTTTTATAAATTAAGCAGTGGTCTAAACTTATTCAAATCAGTGTTTGTACAGTCTTGTAGTTACAGTCAGTGTACATAGGCAGCACAAAAACTCCGCTGTACCTGAAGACCAGCTTAACACCTTTTCTTTTTGCAGCCTCCTGTCCTTTGGAATAAGTGTGTTTGGCCTAAAAACTCCTCCTTCTCTCAAACAGGGTTTGGATTATTGATGAGTGGGCTCCGTCACTTGTCAGCCCTGGTATGAGAAACATGCCAGGGGTGAGATCTTGTCCTGGCAGAAGGCAGGTGACAAACTACTACTTCTGTCCTTTTCCACGTGTGTGGCAATAGCTGCTGTTACTTACAAGTATTCTGCTCCCTTTGAAGTTTTTCTTCCTCCATTCAGATCAAGTTGAACGTAAACTTGGGAAGAAAACGTGTGAGCATGTGCACATCCATGTTATGTGCTTGAGGAGGAGGGAGGCAATCTGGAAGCTCAAACTGTGTCAAGATGATTCCTTGGAAATTCTTCTGTAATATACTTTTTAAAAAATCTTTTAAGCTTTCAAATACAGCATCTGTCTTTAATTTATGAAAACAAGGCTGGCCATCTAGTTTAATTAAGGGGTTTTTTTTAGGTTGGCACTATAACTTTTCAGTTGATAATTGACTGTTTCCTCCTCTTAATTACCGTAACAATCCTTTTTATATTTGGATTACCTTAACGCCTTCATTTAATGCTTTAATTTCTTCACTTAGTCTGTGCATCTCTTAACGCTAAGGACCCTGTGTGATTTGCTGAGGAGGAGGAGTGCAAGACAACACCCTATTGACCAATGGTTTGGTAACCTTCCTTCTTCTTGAAATGGAGATCAAACGCTGTACAGAGATGCATTTATTTACCTTTGGGTGTTCGTATAAGCATGAGTGGGATTGAATTATCATTTATAAACAAACAGGTCTGTAACAGCCCAAGTGAATGAAAGATGTATGAACATTTTGCTGATAGGACATGCCTATTTTCCAAGGGTTGTTCCCCTCCCTCCCCAATTCTTGTTATAAACACACTAGTGTGTGTTATAACTAGTAATCTGTTATTCTTGGCCAAAAAAACAACTGTTGTATTACTGTGACTTTTCTATTCATTTATAAAGATGAAAAACGATAGCTGATTTTGTGCTGGTTTCCAGACTGGTCAAGGCAATAACATAACACCATCTCGTTGCTGCAGAAACATTTGAATTTGGAATTGGAAATACATCTACTAAACATTTCTTTAAGCTTTTAGGATTTTCTCATTTGAAACTATGTAGGAGTAGATATAATGCTGGCCTGGTGCAATAGGGAACTGTGACAATTCATGCTGTCTTGCTAGGTAGTCGTCAAAAGCAGCCTCCTAAGACTGTTCAAACATTTTGTCAGAGAACCACCAATTTTGGTATATGCAAGAAAAAAATGAACAAACGCATACTACTTAATTGTTAACAAAGCAGATAAATTTCATGTTTTACACTTGTTGTATGTGGTCCTTCTTACTAAAGGATTAATAAAAGGATCAGTCACCACATAATTCCTGTCTTTGCCTGTTGCTAAAGCTTTTATCCCTGTTTTTCAGTAACCTGGCTGGTTTTATTTCCCCGTCATTATCCCAGGGGTAGACACCATTAGAAGCCTCTTCCTCTGACTGACACCATTATTAATATGGAAGTAGAGTAGCTCTGTGCCTGCTTACCCACAGCCAGGCTTCTTGAGGTGTGATCTCGTGGTTTATTGGGACCTGCGCTTGTACAGGGCATAGCTTCCCAAAACTTTACTTACAACCTCATTGCATTAAATGGAATCCAGGCTGGTTGGATGCTTTGTGCTTCTTTAAAATGTCCCCACTGGTTAAGCTTTTCCTTTTGTTCTGGAGATTGCTGATACACCATCCATCCTTACAGGGCAGATGCATTTTTACTTTCATTAATGATTATTTGTATTGTTAATTCCAGTTGGCAAGAAAGGAGGGAGAACTAATACAACAGTGATTCTTTACTTATGGTGATCTCTTGGAAGCATGGTTGCTTCTGGTTTGCAGTTTCTGTTTTTCCTGATTTTTTTTTTTTATTTTATTTTATTTCTGATTACCTTCTTTCCATTCCTATCCATTTAACAACATGACCTTGAGTAGGTTCTTAGTCATGCTTTATTTAGCAAAGTACTCTGCCTCTATATTGTTGGAGAAATTAGATAAGAATTACACAGAATGGCTCTTCAATGCAAACTGGATCTTGAAAAATCTTGTAATTACTTTACATATTGATTTTTTTTTGGTGAATTTTGCCCAGGTACCTCTGTGATCCCAGCTGTGTGGAGCTGTTTTGCACCTTCACTGTCATAACTGAATTTAATCATGTGCAGCTTGCTAAACACTATCTTATGATAAAATACCATGGTAAACTTTGTCATGAACTATGAGAAGCTTTTAGCAGGCAGGATAATTTCACTAACATCTGCTCTGAAGTACAGTAGAAATTAATGCAACCCACCATTGCTAGTGAAGCCCACAGGATGATAAAAATACTCCAAACTGCCAACTAAGTCTTCTGAATTGCTTTTGAAAACTGTCTTAACTCTTGTACTTTCTTCCCTAGCACTCTAAAAATACATCTGTGCTAAAAAAAAAAAGTAACACCACAGATAATCAAAATTAAGATAAACTGCTAGAAAGTATATGTCTCTTCATGTAGAACATAATTGACCATGTACTTCATTGTTATTACAGTACATAGAATTCCTGTACTTTGTGTGTCACATCATTTATTAAATGCAGACATAATTGTTTCTGGGTTAGAAAATAAAAGCAGTCATGTGAAATTTCAGTGATGTACAAGTATGCTAGAACTAAAAATCAGTTGTAGGGAGGAAGGTGATAAACTAAGTATGGGAGGAATTATTATGAGTGTGCCAGTATGCTAAGTATAGAATTTAAATAATCTTTTAAGAGATTGAAGAAATGGCCTAAAAAGAGGAGCAGTTCAGTTATGGTAAGAACAAGGCTCTGCATTTCAGCAAGAATTACCATGTTTTCAGGCCGGGAGACAAGTGAGAAGCCAGCAGTTGTATAGACTTCACTGACTTTCATCTACCGAGTGATCTACTGTAGCTCTCAATGTCCTACTGCTGGAGGGGACAACTGCATTCAGATGTCTTTAAAACACATGAAATAAGCCTGCTGTGCCAATGAGTCATGGTAGTACCTCTGCGTGGAGTACTGTGCCCAGGTGGGGATGTTGCATTTCAGGAAAACTGTGGGCTGCTAATTAAAGAGCAAGAGCTGAACAATTTGGAGGTCCAGAAAATGAGATTTGAGACAACAGGGAGAAGAGGAATGATTCAGTCTGGACAAGGGAGGGTGTAATAACGCTTGTTAGCTATGTCAAAGCTAAAAGAAAAGTAAGCTGTTGTTCCTGTACACTTTGAACAGAAATAATGAAAGACTGGAATTGAGTCTCGTGGTGAGTTGTCGAGTATCAGTGTTGGAAGGGTTTTAAGACTAGATTTAGATAAGTATCTGTTGAAAATGGAGGAGCTGCAGTTGATTCTGCCTTAAGGCATAAGAGAAAGACTAGACAAGCTCTTAAGGGCCTTTCCAGCTCTGCTCTTCTCTGATTCCGTAATATAGCTAAATGTTTTCATACCATTCATTATTGTAATCACAAGTGCAACTGGCTGAGAACTTACCACCATAGCAGTGTTCCCAGGCAAATGAAGTGACATTTTGTATACTCAATACAAGCTTATTGCCAAGAATTTTCCAACCTCTTCCAGCATGAAAAAAATAAAGAAGCTAGAGCAAGCAAATTATATCTGTACTCCATTTTAAATTTGGTCAAACATTTTGGATTCATCAGAATTTGAGAGTGTAAAGGATGTGGAAAGAAGGGTATTGTCCACCCAACCATCTGGAGGAGAATATAAAAGGTCCCTGGAGACGTTGCATTGTGCAATAGCTAAAGATCATGACTTACCTTCAAGAGCTCTAGATAGAAAACATGTGGAGGGTGAAAGGCAAAATGTAAACAGTAAGCATGAAAGAAATAATAAAGCTGGCCCGGGCACAGCACGATGTTCTGACTGTGAGATCCAGACAGTGAGGATTGCATTATTCAAACAGGAAATTGGAGGAATGTTTCTCCAGTGCCTATCTTTCCAAATCCTGGAAGCTGAGCATTATCTGCTAATTGTTAGGCTGGGCTGATAACGAGGAGACATTTGTCCTCTAGCTGCAGTGTTGCCATTCCTAGAACAGTCAGTAAGAACCACAAACGATGTGCAGTTTGTGTTCCCTCAACAGTCCTACTTCATGAGCAACCAGTGCGAGCTCCTGCCCACTCTCCTGTTTGGTCTGATAGGACCACATCTGAATCATTGGTTTGGTCTCTCTTGAAGCCTGAAGGAGGCAACCAGTACTTCAGCCCCAAGAAAGAGAATCTTTATCCACCATTGGGGCTGATGGATCTCCTCATCAAAGCCAGATGTGTCATTAGGAAGCCAACAAAGACAGCAATAATAGATGCCCAAATGATGAAGTTCTACCTGTCATGTGAGCTATGCAGAGAAATAGGAGCCTCTGACTGATTTTTTTCAAAGGTCTCTTAATTATAATAGCTTTCTGTTGAATAGAAACTCAGAAGGGTGAAAACAGAACTGTTAGTCTTTGGCTGTTTTGCCCCCAAAGCAGCTTTTGGCAGCGGCATTCTTCATCCAGTGAGAAGTCTGTTCATTGGTGCTCTGAGTTTTGTGGGTTTCTGTGCAATGAGGAGGCACCAAGGCTCTGAGTTTTGTGGGTTTCTGTGCAATGGTGATGAGGAGGCACCAACAGCTCAGTAGTGTAGTGGTTCTAAAATACATGCTGTATCAACATTGCTACACATTGATGCCTTTGCAGTGTATTCAGCATGAATCTTGCGTTCCTACTCCCACCCTGTCAGCCTTTCCCCTCTTCTGCCCCCTTTCTTGAATTTGGGGCGATGCTGCAGTAGGAGTATTCACAGAGAGGGCTGAATGCCCTTTGCTTCCTCTTGCACACAAGAGTTGGATGAGAGCTGGTGTGTGGGAGACATCTGTTATCCACTAGCCCTTGCTGAAGACAGTGGGTGAAAGAGGGGTCTTGCACTGAGGTGGAGGATCTTCCGACCCAGGAAGAGTAGGGAGGAGTAGCGAGGTTGTAGCACTATCCTGCAGTGTACCCTCTGCTGTGGAATGGAGTCCCTGGAGAGGGACCTGTTTCTCCTACCCAGTGAGACTTGCTGTGGAATGATGTGTTTATGGTTAATGCTTATTTCCATCTTCTAAAACTTAGTGCCCTGCCCAGCAGGGTGTTGTGGTATCGTAACAGGACGTGGTGTTTTAAATGGACTTGCCCGTGACAGCTGTGTTCCTGGTAGGGAACTGAGGGCTCTGGGCATTCCTCCTCCTGGATTAGCGAGCGATGGTCCAGGGTCCTTCGGTGAGTTGAACACCTCCTCACCCACAGAGCCAGCCACTCAAGCTTGTGACCGTACTGATCCCTCCCAGGTTCGAGGTTGGGGGCTCCCCCTCTTGGAAGGGTGTTCTGTAACCACCGCTCTTGCTGCCTGCCGTCAGACTGGATCCTGTTCAGCTGTTGTGCTTTCTCTATTGGAGGATGTACAGAATTGTGGCTAATTTGAATATCTAAAGTTTATGATGTGGTGATGAGAGTGTGTTGGAAAATGTGAATATTTAACTCTGATTAAAACTGCGTCTGCCCTGAAAATTTGAGCCATTTATGTTGAAATCTTTGAAGGAGACTGCTTGCTTTTGAAGACAGTAAAGTCTGTCTTATCTGTATTATCTGTAAAGACAGATAATTCCTAGCATTGGTTGCATCTTTCTCATGATCGCGGGCATGATCTTACTGGTTCTTCAAGGGGGCTGTAACCCTTTTGTCTATCAGAGTAATGCAGTACATGTACTCCCACTCATGTGACAGGACCACGCAGCTGTGGGTCTCCCCACTTCTTGCTCATACTTCATAGTGGGCAGTGGGTCATTTAACCATTATTAATGCATTTGGCAAGGGGGATGTTCTTGTGTGCAGAGATGTCACTTAAGGATGGTGACTAATTTAGAGTATCTGTATGAGATGAGAAGCCATTAGAAAAGTCATTATAAAGATTTTAAAAAATCAAAAACAATTTAGAAGTCAGAAAAATCTGTTCAAACCCAGTTACAGTAGATTACAATCTATTAATAACTTTAAAGACATGATAAAAACCCCAGTGCATTAGGTGGCAAACACTGTCTTTTTCTGTCTGTTTGCTTATAATTTGACACTGGGAAATGTCTATTTGCAAAAAGGCTAAATTAGTTGTAACTCATTTTGCTTTTGAAGATGATGTGAATATAAAAGAATAATGTTCTTTCTTCCTGATGACTTACACTTACTTGTTTTACTAACATACATCCTGTCTTAGAAGTGGTTTCTCCTTTCTTCTTCTTGGGAAAAATTCCATCACTGAAGTATTTAAATTCAATGCTGCAGTGATTGCTGTTGTCATTATTTTATACCCTGGGGTTTTTACAGAGTCCTTTAATGCCATGCTGGTGATGGTTTTGTTTATCCTTTTGTCTGAGCCTTTGGAATGACAACAATGTACCCTCAGTGCCTTCAGGTCTCAGTGGGACCTGACATTTGGATAATTGGGGGAAAACTCCTTAGTAGAGATCTCAGAGTTGACCATTTGACTTGGATGCAGGAATGAGCATCTGGAGACACAGGGAGATTATTTCCTTGAAGAGGACTCCTGGAGGAGGCTTCCTGATGAAGAATACAGCTCCTGGTGCTTCACCTTTGAGGAACATTTAAAACACCCTGGGTAAGCCTAAAACCTACAGGGCTTACAAACAGGAGTGCTTAATGGGTAACCAAGGTCATAATTGCAAAATAAGCTTATAATGCTAAATAATAATAATAATATGTAGTTCCTGAGGCTCAGCAAGCAAATAAATCAAAGCTGCAAATGATCTTTATAGCCCCCCTCTTCGAGAATCAATTTTCTTTGCCCACTCTCCAGTCCTGTCAAGTGTATCTGTTGCATGCCAGAGAAGTCAGAGGCCTTGGGGTTATTTCAGGCAAAGGCTGTGTGTGTGTGCGGGCACGCACAATATTAATGGCCTTTGTGAATGTCCTGCCAGGATGCCTTGTAATGAGAGTCCAGTTGTGTTAGCTGTAGCAGTGTGCTGAGGGGGAGAGGGGCAGGCAGTCCATCAGGAAGGCGACTCTAAGCGTAAGCTGAACTTCATTTTTGGAGCAGTCCGCTGCCACTGTAAGTCTCCAAGTGCTTGTGCTGATGTGTTGCAGTGATGTGTCCCACTGAATACGCGAGATAGTGCAGTCTGTGTTATCTTTGGACATCCTGTATCTATAATCTGTATTTTATGAGAAGCAGGGGAGTTCTGTAAAAGAAGAAATCGCATCGTTTGAACCCAGGTACAGATAGCTGCATGCTGGTATCACAGCGAGAGGTGTATTTTTGTAATGTGCTGAATGTTTATTTTCTGCCAGTCAAAAAAAAGATTGAGTTGCATTTTAGGCAGCCAGTGTGCCCAGAATGGCTTTAACACCTAACTGAACAATCACAACTGAGAAGAGGCCCCACAAAGAGATGTGGTCTGATAACTAACAATATCTTTATCAATGATCTGGATGAGGGGATCGAGTGCACCCTCAGTAAGTTTGCAGACAGCACCAAGTTGGGCGGGAGTGTTGATCTGCTCGAGGGTAGGAAGGCTCTGCAGAGGGACCTGGACAGGCTGGATCGATGGGCCCAGGCCAACTGTATGAGGTTCAACAAGGACAAGTGCCGGGTCCTGCACTTCGGCCACAACAACCCCATGCAGCGCTACAGGCTTGGGGAAGAGTGGCTGGAAAGCTGCC
>NW_008794455.1:864781-866712 GCF_000699145.1 Aptenodytes forsteri | reverse complement strand
GAGGAAAAATGTCTTTACTGAAAGAGTGGTGAAACATTGGACCAGGCTGCCCAGGGAAGTGGTTGAGTCCCCATCCCTGGAGGTATTTAAAAGACGTGTAGATGAGGCGCTTAGGGACATGGTTTAGTGGGCATGGTGGTGTTGAGTCGACGGTTGGACACGATGATCTTAGAGGTCTTTTCCAGCCTTAATGATTGTATTCTAAATGACTTGCCTATTGCTATGAAAAGAGGGATTTCTGTGGGTCCACTTGTGACAGACTTGTTGGTACATGATCACACTGAGCCAGGGTGAGTGAGTAACCTACCATTTGGAGGTTTGTAATTACTTTTGTGTTGACCAGTGGAGATTCAGTCTGCCATGAGGAATTTCAGTGCCACCTTCGCGAACATCTCCTCTCTATCTTTAAACCCACAATTAATCCTCTTTGTCTTGCCTGGCTTGAGTTTTGCTACCTTCCCGTACCTGTGGCTCAGCTAACGTGCCTGCAAGTCTGTTGGCCGTTTCATTATCGGAGATGGACAAAATGGAGATGAGCTGCCAGGTGTTAACTGTTGATAATGCTGCATCCTACCCATCCAGTAACCCCACGTGGTACATATGGGGAGTCATAAATGAAGGTCATAAAATAACATGATTTAGGCAGGAAGGGACTTCTGGAGATTACCCTTGCCTTGTCTTCTCAAGACCAGACCAACTTCAGTTAATACCAGGTTCCTCAAGGCCTTGTTCCCCCTTGGATCTGTAAGGATGGAGATACCACAATCTCTCCAGGCACCTGTTCCAATGTTTGGCTACTCCTGTGAATTTTATTTCCCCTAATATCTAATCAGAATTTCCCTGGTTGAAACTGGAGTCTGTTGCTCTTCATCCTTGTACAAGCTTCACCTTGAGCGCACTCTGGGAAGAGAAGCAGGTGCGATTTTCAAGCAGAAAGATAAAAACTGCAAAAAAAGCAGCCCTGTCCATTCCCTGTTCATCCTTGGATCCTCTAACTGATGGTGCCAGGGTATGTAGCGATGCCAGCAAAGTTTTGCTTGCATCCACCAGAAGCAGGGGAACGTTTCTGAGCAAAACCATTCCAATTTCCTTATTCTGTTCAGGTCTGTAACTCACCAACAAAGTTTAAGGAAATGGCAGGGAGCTAGAGGCTTGTTACAGGGTGAGTGATGACAGGCTAACTGGACCCCTGAAAACTTTATTGTTCTCTGCTGACTAGATTTCTACATTACATGCAGTGAACCTTGTTGTGGAAGCCAAGAGCGGGAATTACCCTACATCTGTGGTTTTGATCTACATTGGAGTGAGGAAGAGGATGTGTCTGCTTCGGCCTCCCTTTTCTGATTAGCTGCCCCTCAAGTGGGGTTTCCCCATTGCAAGACAATATGTGCTTATGCTGCTTCTTACAGAGTGTCTCAGTGTTGTTGCTGTGCACAGCGCAAGGGCAGATGGGGTCCCATATTCAGACAACCTGTATTTTAAACAAGCAGCAGTGAAGTAAAGAGATGATCTGTATTGTGCGTTACCACTTCTTACTGAGTCAAAATCGCTTCAGAGAATAACTGCCCTTGCCTGCCATGTCTTCTCAGCATTTCGTCTAACAGATCTGATGTGCAGAGGGCAAATACTGACAGTCTAATTTTTTGGCACGCTTCCGTTAAAGGTTTTAACCCAGTGGTGTTTCTCATATGGGAATTCCTTCCTCACAGCTGGATGGACTGTCCGGTGGGTGAGGAATTGGTTAGATGGTCACATCCAGAGGTAGTGGTCAACGGCTCAATGTCCAGATGGAGGTTGGTGACGAGTGGCATCCCACAGGGGTCCGTATTGGGACCGGTACTGTTTAATATCTTAATCAAAGACAGAGACAGTGGGATCAAGTGCATCCTCAGCAAGTTTGCAGATGACACCAAGCTGAGTGGTGCGGTCAA
>NW_008794455.1:860827-863973 GCF_000699145.1 Aptenodytes forsteri | reverse complement strand
TATGATTCAACTATTCTATGATTCTATGATTCTATGAAAATTTCTCCTAAGTTTTCCCTGAAGCCACTTGGTCAAGTCCCCTTCTCAGAAGTGGGAGATTACATTAGTCCTGTTAGTAGAGAAGTCATCTTCAATTTAATGTGGTGAGTCTGATAGGAGAGGTGTAGAAAATGGTTAGTGCTGTATATTAGGATAGAAGTTTTCTGTGTCTTGTAGTCATGCGTTGAACGCTGCCAAGCATTCTTATTTTATCGGGTAGTTACTGTTGTTTCTGGCGAAATACGGCTGATGAAATGCACATCTTGGCTTCTTGTGCAAAGGGAGCCCTTCTTAGGAAGCGGGGACTCCTGCAGCATGAGTAACTGATTAGTACCGGATTGCAAGAACTCATAAAATGATTTGGAGTTGGTTGAAGAAGTAAGAAATAAAATAAGAAACTAGAATGAATTGCAGATGTTTGTTGTAGATTTTAAACTGGGAATCCTAAAACCACTTGCCTAAGTTGAACCACATTAAGGGCTTGAGAAACACCAGGTCCATGGGAATCCTGTGCTGCTTGGCATTGTGTCCAGAAGCCTCTGTTTTTCAGGCTAGACACCACATTTTCAGCTAGAGACTGTTTGGGTTCCAAGCAGATTTTTTTCATTTTGTTTTAAGCTAAATTAAAAAAAATGCAGCCAGCAGCCAGGAGAATATTTGGCTTTTGTTTCTTTACCAGCTGTTTTTGTTCTCGGAAACTCATTTTAGCTCCTGGTGTGTTTCTTCAATTTGTAGCTTATGAATTGCAGGAGCAGATGATACGCTGCTGAGTGCACCCTCTGTATGGAGCCGTTGTGAGAGTCGAGCAGTTGTGTGTTAGCAAGGGCAGGCGAACAATTTCTCATTAATTCCTAGAAAGAAGGACCTTTTGGGTGAAGGTCGCTAGACAGGCTCTTGTGACGGAGAAATTGGCTGCTTTCAAGAAATCTTGCTTTTTAAGAAGGCTTTAGTGAGCTCCTTCCATATCTTGAAGTTTTGCCTTTCATGGAGCGGTGGGCAGTGCCTGCTGCTCTGGAGCTGATTGCCACAAAGCGCACAGAGCAAAGGCTGTAAAAGGTCTACACGTGGAGCTCTTATTTGCACCTCCTTCTCCTTCTGGTTTGGGAAAGCTGCTTGGCTCCGCTAACCCTGGGTTCTGGCTGGAGAGCTGCTGTCCTTGCTCGCAGCCCGGTCCCTCGGCATGCTGCCCTGCCCTGTCCTGGCCTGCCGGCGCTCGCGCCCTGGGCGGTCTCCGGCCGCCCCGCCAGCCGTCCTCCCCCTCCTCCGGGCCGGGGTCCTCCAGGGTCTCAGCATTTCCTTTGATCTCCTGCTGCTCAGCCTTGGCAAAGTGACTGCGTCACTAGGGTGGGGGCCCAACTCTTGCCTCCTCGTAGCTATAAACCCAGAAGTCTGGTTGCATATTTGTTGAGATGCTTCTTATCTCGGCCATTGTTTTACCTTTCCTGCTTGTTCCCTTAACAACCGCTTTTGATCCAGCTCCATAGCGACTAACCCATCATACACCCACGCATGGGGGCATGCATCATCGGCAGGGAAAACAATGCTGTTATCTCCCAGTTATTGCTAATGGCGTCAATATTATTCTTCATTTGTCTGGTGTAAGAATGAGAGAGAAAAAGACTGTGTTCGGACCTCTAATGGTGTGAATGCCTGGCTTGTCAGCCTAAGTCCTTTCTGAATCCATTTACTTTACAGTTTTTTCTCTTTGATCTCAGCCCCGTGTGTTTTCTCTGTAGCTTTGATTTGTTAAAGCGTGTAGTGCTTTATCATGTGCTTAATTTTAAGCACAGTGAGAGTGCTTATGTGCTCAAGCTTGTTCACAGATGTGTTTCTGTCTCAGGACTGGTGTGTGAATGAGGAGCCGGGGATTGTGGCTTAATTCTAGCAAGGGATCTAGCTGGGTTTTCATTCTGAAGAATTATTTTTAAAGACATTACTTTTTCTGCACAATTAATTTATGGTGCAGTACGATAAAAACATTATTTAGATTTCAAATGCAAGTAGCCTAAAATGAGGAAATGTCAGAGTTAAGGATGCCTGCACAACACCAACCTACCACAATGTGGGTGTGAATTATGACAGTCTTTAATTACATGACCACATACCAACTTTTTTTTCCAAAGAGCTGTTGCTTTTCACAGTGTTGAAGACGGATGTGCTCTGGAGGGTGTAGTTAAGAAAGCTCTTGTCTGTCAAAGCTCTGCCTCACTTGTTACCGTAACCGGAGGGTGTAGAGGGAACTGAGCAGTGTATTGCAGGAGAAAAGGAAATACTGCATTCCTACAAAAACCTGACTTCTGTTCTTATTTCCTCCACAGAGGTCTCATACAGAGGCAGCTGTCTTGAAGCTAAGCACATTCAGAGCAATTGTTCAGCATTTCAATTAAATTATCTCTGAAAAGAAAAGGCGATGGGACTTGAGGAATAGAGAACAGTAAGGGTAGTGTCAGGGGAGCGGGATTGGTGAAGGAAAGCTGTGATGAGGGAATCCTCTTTTGGGAGGAAAGAGCCAGGTGAGTAGTTTATACCCTGTGGAACATGATCAGTGGATAGAGGAGGAGGTTTAAATGGCACAAAATCCCTCCTTCTGCTGTATTACCTACGATGTGCTTCTCTGCCTAAAATCTTTCATAATTTTTCCCACCATCCTGGTTGGGATAGTTTAATAAAAGATAGTTGATGACAAACCTAGAGCAACATAGCTATAACAGTACCACTTGTGTGGTCAAGCTGAACGCTTTAAAAAAATAAAAAATAAACTCCAAGTTCCTGAGATCTCATGGTATGTGCCTCATGGTAGTGGAAACGTCTTGTCTCCCTCTGTGTTTCAGTTTCCCATCTGAAAAATAGAGATAAGACTACCTGGTACGCTTGCTTTCTCATTTCATGGCTTCTAGTCTCAGTACTGCTGTGTGTTTTGCTGCATCACCCCCTATTTTGAAGGTGGTGACGCTGGCGAAGGAGGTGTTTGGCAGAATTGTAGTTGTTCTTCATCTGATTTAGTTCCTCACAGAAAACTCCAAATGAACATACTGGCTGTATTTTCAAGATAAATTATCCTACTTTTTTTTTTTTTTTTTTTTTTTTCCCTAATTTTGTTCCCAAAC
>NW_008794455.1:787305-860770 GCF_000699145.1 Aptenodytes forsteri | reverse complement strand
AAAATTTTCCTTTTTTTTTTTTTTTTTTTTTTTTTTAATCCTAATGATGGTCCCAACACCACTCCCATTCCTGTATCTTCAAGGTAGGAGCGCTGAAAGCTCAGCACACTGAGCAGGGCAGTGCTGGTGGTGCACTGCTGGTGGGATGAGCCATAAGCCGGGTGTTAGCCAAGCTATAGATGTGTTCAGCCTGGAGGTTCTCCCTCCCTGTAGGCTGGGAGGTGGAAGAGGTCTGGAGCAGCTGTCTCTGTCTAAAGATCAGTTTAACCAAAGGGGAGGCTTTAAATCAGGATGTTTTAGTCCTGAGTTCCTGTGAGAGCTGAGCTCTCCCAGGAGAATCCAGTACTGGTTTCTGAGATAGGAAGATGCTGAGCGTCAGTGCTGGTTGTCTCGCTCGTGGCTTGAAAGTTGTCTTGAATGCTTCTGTCTCACTTCTGATATTGCCTTTAGAATTACAATTAACAGCTCTGTAATTACTGTGCCACGGATGAAGCTGGTATTTATTACACTGTATTTTATGTCATGTTTCTCCATTGTTTTAAATTAAATATTTTTATAAGACCAAAAAAACCCAAACCCCACAGATGTAAGCTTTGAAGAGAATTGCGTGTTTTCAGAATCTTTGGCAATGCATTTAGTTTGGTTGGTTCTAAATTTCCATCATCTCCTTGTGCCAGCTTACTGCAGGTGTGCTGGATTCATGGCATGCTGTAGCTGCTTTACGTGATGTAAAAAACTTTGTAAATGCAATAGTTAAGAATGCGAAGTATTTTCAGGGATAACGTACTTTTAAAAAAGAAAATCCAATAGGGTGGTTCGTTTAAGCCTCTTAAAACTGTTGCAAAAACTGCGATTTCCTCATTTGTATTCATTTTTAAATTTGTTGGATTTGGGGATGGATAATTGCTTAGCAGCATAAGAATATGTATAATTCCCAAATACTTTAGCATATTACCTCTTCAGCAAGTCTGTTACGCTCTATCTTCCTTTGTCCCACAAAATCCCTTTGCTCTGTACTGAATCCCACAGTACCAAAAGGGGGGAGACTTTTTTTTCCTTGGATGAATAGCAGCTTGTTGTAATCTTTTAAGTTCAAATTCTCTTCTGTCCAAAACATGTTCTTGCTGAGGCTTGGGCAGTTTGAAAAAACTGATGAGCAATTTACTTTTAATTTTTGTCTTACTAAGCCTGATTATTGTTTTAATTATCCATTGTTATTGTTTGTGACCTTCCACTAGAATTGTTCAGTATGAGTTTAGAAAGATTCCTGCTTTTATGTGAAGAGGGTGTGACTGTAAGGAAATGTTTGTTCAGTTGGGTGGAACAACTTATCTTTCTTGTGCTTTCTTGTGGGACATTCATCTTCAGCTGAATGCTGCAGGATCACTTACTGAATTGTTCATCGCCTCCAAAAAGAAAACGGTATTTTAGATTTAGCAGATTGAATAGTCTGTTCCCCTAAAACCTCCAGGTGATCCTGTTTACTGGGGTGAAATGCTTGAAGGACACAGAGATGCTGTTAGTACCCAACTAACTAGTACCTAGCATATAGGAAAAGAAGGAAGAAGTTGGAGGGAAGGGACTGGGCAGACCTAAACTCCAGAGAAGCTGCCCTCTGCAATCAAAATCTTTTACATTTGGATTGTGCAGTGTAACCGTGAGGCAGTAACTGAATGCGCTTTAATGAATAAAGTATTAAAATTGTCACTCCATAATTTGTAGTTGGTACGTTTCTGTTTTGTATCTTGAGGAGTTAAATTCCTGCATGGTGGAGTCAGGATTTTGATGTAATGTTGGAAAGCAAACGCTGCCAATTTGGAGTCCATGACTTTAGTAATTGGTGGTCCTACTGCGTTATCCGTAACAAATGGACAGTTCAAATGCTTTATGTTTATGGAACTAATTTCCTAATTTAAATGCCTATTTAAAAGCTCTGGTTTAGCGTTTCATTTCTCAGTGACCCTATTGTGTTGAGGGATTGGGTTTCAGATCAGAGTCTTTCTAGATGTAACACAGTACCTTTTAGGAGCACTGCAATATCTGAACTATACTGAATATGAAAGGCGGCAATGAAAAACACTCTTGGTTGCATACAAATTATGAGAGGTATACGGGAGATTAGAAAATGTTAAGTATATGGCTGAGTAACAGTTATTCTGGAAAGCTTTATAGATGTGAAGCTTAACCATCGTGCTGCAGACCTCTGTAGTATTAATGAAATTCTTTTCAAAGTGGTCACTTAGTCTAATGCTGATATTTAGTGGGTATACTTTTAAAAGTGTCTAATACATGAGGTTGTACTTCTAGCTTTTTCAGTAAGGAGACCTATATAGATACATATTTTAATGATCTATGCACCTTACTTTATGCTTAGTTTCTCAATTGTAAGTGCCATTCAATCTTTAAAAACCAGTTGCAAACAGTTTTATGTTTTATATCCATGCAGGGGTTTTGAGTGATTTGGTTGTGGCAGAGAAGAAGCAAAATAACCAGAGGGTCGGCGCCTTTTTTTTTAACAGAGAGTTCAGTGCAATTACTTGATATACAGATTAGATGTTTATTGTTTATGTAGTAGTGACAAGTAAAAAGAAAATTATGTATTTGAACAAAACGACTTGGATAAAGGTAGTGAAACTGTGAACTACAGAAACCAGTGGATCGTTTTAGACCATGCACATTCAGGAACAGGTTTATGTTCCAGCTTCGTAAAACCATCACCTCTTGTTTTAATCAGTAGCATGCTTGTTGAAAATAAACCGAACCTCCTGGGGGGAAAACAAATGAATAATGTCCCACTTTTCATTAGAATCTCGTTAGTTTTGCAGTTATGAGGTATAAATCAAAAAACATAAGCGAAAACAGCAGTTCCCAAAACACAGTGCTGCCTAGATTCCCGCTAATGGATGTCTGGCTCCTTATACTTTATGTCAGTCTGTGATTGGAATTCAGCAGGGTACCATGAGGTTGTTAGGGTTGGTCTGGTTAGTATAGATAGCATGAGAAAAATACATCTGTTAACGTATACGTTTGAAAGTAATTTCTGATTCACATGGATGTGAATAGGTGGGAAGTCTTCTCACCAATGTATTCTCGGGGGTTTGCATACACAGCGTATTTGGGCACGTTTAACTTGGCCTGAAGAAGATGCATTTTTAAAGAATTTCTGCCATGATTGTGAAAAACATGTTTTTAAAGAAAAGGCTTAATTGAAACTTTTTGTCTTGGATGTGTTTTGAAACACAGCGATTTTAATTTTAGTGAAATATGGACGTTGTGAAACTACAGAGATCTGAAAATGGGCATAAAAATAAAGGAAACTTAAAATGTGTTTCCTTCACACACAGTTTTTGCAAGCTTATGTTAAACCAGATAGTCACTAAAGCAGAGTGTGATGGTTCATGACTTAAGCAGCTAATAAAACTCGCAGAGGTCAAGATGGGGAGGTGCACTTCTTTCTGCATAGTAGCTTTAGTGGTCTTGGGGGAAAAAAATCTCCCGCTGTAATAGAAGGATTGGTTTTATTTCTGAAGCTGACTGTGATCTCTAGTTGAGTCCTCGTGAACATAAGCTCTTCTTCGTCCTGTCCCACCATTGTGGCTCTCAGTGTCCGTTTCTTCTTGGATCAACGGACTTTTCTGTTGGAGAGGTGCAAATCCCAAAGGAGGGGAGCGGGGTGCAATCTGGGGTCTGTCAGCACAATCTCATTTACTGTGAGTACAGTAATAAGAGTAGGGCAGCGCAGGGAGCAAGTAACAGGGGAGAAAGTTAGGTGATACAGTCAAATCACTATTATTAATGTCAGATTCAGAGAGAGCCTTGCTTTGATGTCATCATTAACCTGTGCAGAGTGCCATGCCGGGTGAGGTCTGGAAACAGTACAGCCGTCATCACACCATGGGGAACCAGGGCCATTAACCCTGTTCGATCTTACACTGCTTCCATTTCGAGTCTGAGTGTCTCTGCGCTGCCTTCCCGGGAGCAGGGAAGGGTGGCTTAGGGGCACGAGAAGAGTCCAGCCAGGCTGTCGCCGCCCCCCCCTGCCAGACCACTGTCTCTGCTCTGCTCCTCCGTGCTCTGGGTTTGGGGAGCTCAGGCGCTGGGTGCAGCGCTGCTTGCACCCACAAACCAGCTTGGGTCCTGAGAAGCCCTTCTGTGGGTGGGCACAGCTCCGAGGTCCAGCGTGGGTCTGGCAGGGCTGTGCTGGCCCGCTGCTCTGCAGAGCTGCCCTCCTGTCTCCACAGCCCACGTCAGCCTTTTCCATCACCTGACATGGGTGAGACCCCTTCCGAATTTCCAAATCCAGGAATGGGCTGCACTCTCAAACAGGTAGAACACAGCCCCACACAGAAAAAACAAGTCAAGGAGGAAGCTGATGGCCTTGTGATGGGGTAAGGAGTGAAGCAGATGAAAGCGTTCTCTTTTGACTGATGCTGTAACTATGGCCTACTTGTCTGTAGGTCTTGTCTGTAAGTACTTGTCTTGTACTCAGCCGAGAAAATGCCTGTTTGTTGGTTGTTGTTTGTTTATATAAACATAAGACCCACGCAGGCTTCTGTTACCTGGGGAGCCTTTTCATATTAAGGCCTTTAGGACAAAACTAGACTTGTTTGCTTTTTGTGGTTGTGTCTGCTTAACCACATGGCTTTTCTTATAAATATAGTAGATAATGTATATAACAGTTCAAGTAGAGGAAAATGTCTCTAGTTGAACCAAATTCTACGGAAAATCAATTCCCCCTTTTAGTATTGCAACAAAAAGACTACCTGCTTGCATTTATGTAATACTGAGCATGTGTAATTTCAAAAAGTGGTACCTTCTTTCATACAAAAAATGAATTCGCTGAGCCCAAACAGATTTACTAGCTGAGATTGGAGGGTGCATGCAAGTCTGTTCAGAATCTGCTGTAATTTGACATGAACTTTGATTTCCTGCCAACTTGAAAATGTAGGTCAGGAAAAACAGGTACTTGTTTCTACAACTGTTTGATTGCTGTGGTGTAACTTGCAGAAGTGTTCTGCTTTTTTTGAAAGAGATTTGCATTGATTTATAAATCTTTGAATTTAGACAGGCAAACCGGTCTTTCACTTTTTCCAGAAGTGCTTCATTCTTTCCATAATATGTGTTTGGAAATCTGAATGCTCTTTTACTTGGAGAGCAGGGGAGAAAGAGAAATGCTCGCCAGTTTGAAATGTTTTACGTTTTTTAGAGCAGTGCAGGCTGTACTAACAAGCATTTTGAACCCTTCCCTCCGGAGTGCCCTGGGATGCCATGTGGCCTCATTAACTTGGCTACTCCAGGAACAGATTGAAAGCTGCTATTTTCATGTATATTGTTTAAAACTTGGCTGCAGTGATGAGGTGGGGAGGGAATACCAGGGAAGGAAAAAAACAAAAAAGGGAGAGAGCAGGAAAAAGAGCCTTAAAGCCGATATTGCTCGTTGTTTTGTTACAGATACAGAAATTTTTGCAATTTTGCTAGGATAACATCATTTTGGCTTTGATATATTCCATTTGGGATGTCTTCTTTACACTTGCTGAGTTTAACTTGGATTGAGATGAGGAACTTGTTCAGATTTGAGCATGGCTCTATAAAGTCTCTCTTGGTGGTAGGTTAAAAATAGGCAGTCTTGCATTTTTTTCCCCTTGCTGTTGTCTAGATGAGGTGCAAAAAGAAACAGCCTTTGTATTGTACCTGCTGCCTCCTGGGTTTTGTTCTGTCCTGAACACAGGACACATCACTGGTGTGTCTCCTTTGGAGGAGCTTTAAGCCAACTGACAACTCAAGGTAGGGCTGGGTGAAGTCAGGCAGATGGATGCCTGAATACCTCCGTGAGTTCCTCGGTAGGGTGTGCACACTGCTTAAGTATCTCGCATTCCTGCTTCATTAGCCTTCGTGGAACTGTGATGGAGTGAGGTTGTTTCACTCTCCGTCTTAGCCAGGAGTAGGGCTCTAGGTAGTCATTGAATCACCGCCTGAAGTGGGCATTTGAGTATTTTGTGGAGGAGCAGGGGAGGGCGTTTCTCCTCAAAGCTGGGCTGTGATGGAGTGGAGTTGCTCAGGAGAAGAAAAGAGTTGTCCTGCTTGTGCTAAGCCCTTCATCCTCTGCCGTTCTCTGCATGAAACGGTACTGTCAGGTACTGCCTGAGTGGTTAGCGAAGATTTTGGTAGTCCAGTATTTCTATACAATACAACCGATGATGGATTAGTCTGCAGAGCGCCTTGAGCTTTCTTTTGATGGGCACTGAAGGGTTTTCACATTTGGGTATTTTTCAGCCTTTCCTTCCCACTGTCCCCTTCCTCCTCCTCACCTTTCTTACAGAAATATCGGATTTCCTCCTTAGTCAAACCAGCAGATACGTATGAATCTTCTGCTATCAAACGAAACCGTGGTGATCACCAGTTACGGTCAGTGAAGCCACGTGTGGCCATTGCCACCAGAGCACCCTGGAGGAGAGCGGCAGACTGTCCCAGCCTGTGTCCCCAGGGCTCAGGGAGCGATACCTGGGACGGGAGCCAGGGCTGCCTGCCCAGCCTGCTCTCCGCTTCTCTCCTGGGAATGACAGTTCTGCAAAATCTGCATGTTTTAAAAATGATTCATTTTGGTTTCAGGCTACTGCATTTGAATTCAGAATTTCAAATACTGGGTAGTCTGAATTTCCTTTAGAAAATAAGTCTAGATTGCTGCTGGTGGTATAAGTAGGAAAACAGAAACTTTCATGAAGGAGAGCTGTGACAGGTAATGGCTTTTGGCATGATCATGTCTCGAGGGTCACAGAGCTGTGCAGCTCTGCTTGACGGGGGTGACCGGAGTGCTTTTGCTGAAGTCTGCTGAGGGGAGACACTCCCTGCATCAGGAATACAGCGAGGGGACGTACCGGCAAACCTTCGGATTTTGCAACCTACAGAAACACTGTCCTCGTTTCACGCAGAAAATAGTTGCCCTCTCTAATTTCTGTTAATCATGGCATGTCCACACACCGAGTTACTCTGAGATGAGCTGTTCCCTTGGGTACCTCGGGCTGGAGATCATCTTTGAAAGTGTGACTTTCTGAGTCTTTAACGGTTGACTAACAGCTTTTGCTGCTGTAACCGTGCAGATGTAAGAGCAAGCCTGATGCCATCTGATCAAAGCTTTATCATTTGCAAGCTCTTTATTCCCTGGTACTGAAGTCAAAAGAGGGTACTGGAAATGCTTTCATTTTAGCATCTTTTGCCATTTGTAGATCAATGTAGTTTTAATTGTCAATTCTATCCAGGAATCGCTGCTTCTTCCCTCCTAATTGTTCGCTCAGCCCTTCAGAGGCCTGGGGACTCTTTAATGGCATGGTATCAGATTGATTGTTGGTGTATCTGAGGCGTTATTGTCTTAAGCTTGGCTTCTGATGCTGCGTGCAGCAGCGGAGCGCTGCGCGCAGAGAAGAATGACAGATGAGCGGAGGCTTCCTGGAGAGCCGGCAGTGCATCCCCCAGCTGTTTAGAAGAATTGAGGGAGAAAAAAAGGAGAAAGGCAGATTATCCCATTATGTTTACAGGGCATTGGTCACACAAACAATGACTGTCCTCTTTGACAAGAGGATTGTTTAATTAGTTAAGGGTTTGATAAAGAGATGACTAAACATACAGTACTCTGAAGGCATCTGCCTTTTAGTACAGCAGGCACGTCCTCTGTGCTAGTACTGTGCTTTTCCTTTTTCCTGAGGAGCGCTGGAGGTCTCCAGAGCTCTGTTCCAAGTCTCAGAGCTGGTTACTTTGAGCATATTAAATTGAGTTTCTGTTATCTGAGAAACAAAATTATAATTTAGTTGCCTGTGAACTAGTTCTGAGCATTCAGAAAGAGTGAGGCAATGTAAGTTATACTTGGAAAGACATATTTTTTTATGTATGTATTCTGGTATCCTCAGTCCTCTTTATAGCTTATCCCTTGCTCTTTTTTTCTTATTTTTAATCTGTGACAAGCGTTGCCAGGTTAAATTCCCTCCCACAGACTCTGAACTGGACCAGAATGAGAATCTGTATAAAGAGAGTATTAATTATGCATAGGTAAGTGGGTGTTAAACAGTGGAATTCAAAATGCATGTTGCAGTGGCCATAAGTACAGTATTACAGTGGCTTTGCCTTGCTTCTGAATTTGACACCATAAAATCCAATTTGAAATACAGAAATAATGAATAGAGAGTGAATTCAAGTGGTATATTGAAATGCTGGTGTTAGCATTGTTTCTAGTCTGTAGATCTTCTCCAAACCAATGAGTATACAGAAATAAAATCAATATTCAGTACTTTGTAAAGTGTTCCATCTTAGCCATGAAATAATACACATTTAACAACCTGCTGCACTTGCAATGGTTTGCTTGTTTTTCAGTTGGCATCTGCCTTTGTAAACTAATACTGACAAATAATTACATGCAACACATTCTGAGTAATAAGAAATAATATTGTCGCAAATACAACTTTTTTCATGGAAGCTACCTAAAATTGTTCTGTTGCTATATTGCACTCTTAAGCCAACACTTAGAAGCCACTTATTTCTTAGTGTCTAGTGTTGTTTTTAAGTTTTGAGCCTGCCATTTTATTTTTTCTTGGAGGCTTTTCATTCTTTGCAGTGTTTTGTGACCACAGAACAAATACTTCTAATCTATCAGAGAGTGTGTGTCATTAGATGTTTAATCATGGCCAGAGACTGTATGTATCAAGCATTTTAAATTCACAGGGGGATCGTGCATCAGGATTAACTGTCCAGCGTTGGGGACGAACTGCCTCTGTGTCTTCCAGTTATTGATCTCGCCTTTGCAAGCTTCCTCTTTGTTTGCTGAGTGTGACAAAGTGGGTAGGCTGTGCCATGCGTCAGCGTCCTTCCTCATCCGGGCAGGGGAAGACAATGCATTCAGCATCCCAGGCGGTGGGGGAAACGGCGATAAAGCTGTGAGCGCTGATTTAAGCGTAGGTCAGAAATGCCTTGGTCTCAGATACCGGTGTTTATTTTCTCAGTGTTCCTTTCTTAAAATGGCTGGGCTGCGAGTTTGCCCCAGCCCTCAAGAAAATGAGCTGTTACTGCCTTTCTTAAGATTAATTAAAATGTACAAACATAGCTGCAGCCCGGTGCTTCAAAGATCTTATCTGGACACAGACACTGTGCCTCTCGGGGCCTCTTTCTGCTCATTCTCCTTTATGCACCAGTGCGGGGCTTGATGCTACGTGGTGCAGGGGAGTCGCAGAAGGACAGCGAAGCATTTACAACTGAAGCCTGCTGCTTGCAGGTCTCTCAGAAGTTTGTGGAGTCCCGTGTTAGTGCCTCACTTGCTAAATTTCCGTTACAGCTTCCTAGAGGGATGCACAGTGTTCTAAAAGATGTTTTTCCTCCCAGTAAATAGCAAGCAGCCTTCAGTTACCGTCGATGAACAGCTTTCCTCCACCACCCGCGTGGTGTCTCTGGTTCAGGACGCTGTTGGCCCAGGCTGTTTCTGTCTTCCTGTTTTCCACAAACTCTTAGGCTAAAGGAGGTGGTGAAAGTACCTTGAAAGACATTCAGGCCGAGTATCTCATCAGCACAGGATGCCGCTTCATGCTTTCATACCAGTGAAGATCAAATTTCTCTTCAGTAGGAGCTGTGCCAACTTCACCACCCACAGCTTTGACAAAGGGTATTGTTTCGGCATTTGAAGTGATTAATAATTTTTACGAGGTTGCAATTTTCCATTTTCAGCATGTCGCCTCAGATTTCCTTTTTGTGTCCCAGAAGGCTTTGGAGAAGCTGAGGGGCATGGTGATTTGGAGAAGCTGAGAGGCACGGGCGAGGAGCGTTTGTGCAATCAGGCTTACCTGCATGGAGGGGGGAACGTTGCAGTTCTTCCTAAAGTGCATTGTGTCCATCCAGCCCTGTATGTGAACAAAGTTGGTGGTTTCCTTAGTTTGCAGCATGTCATCCTCGTTGGGGTTGGAAAATCCCACTTCTCAGGAGGTCTTTTTTTCTTTAAGATTCACAGGGATGTGTTTTGAAGTGCTATACCTTGAGCAGTCCCTCTGCTTCTGCGTATTGCAGCAGTGCCCTATTCTATTGTAGAGTTTCTTGGTTTTTAACCAAAGAATGTTTTCCTTAACTGCCATCAGGCTGTGAGAAATTTCCTCTCCAATAATGAGTTTAAATAACAACTTTCCTGCACCTTATTTCCATCGTTAGCCTGATAGAAGTCCCTGAAGAGGGACTGCAACAGTCCACAGTTATACACAGCCTTAATAAAGTGGACTGCATTTCTGCGAGGGATGCAGTCAGTTCATCACTGAATCTAAAGGTACCTCAAACAAGGCGAGGAACACACGGGACAGCTACAAGCAGCAGTGTTGTGTGTCTTTCCAGCTAGTGCCTTTCTTGTTTAGCAAGACCCTTGCCTGTTTTCTGTGGTCTTGCCTCACTGAAACACCCTGCAGGGAGAGCTGTGCTTACGGCTTTCTACCTTGCTCTGCGCTGCACCTTTTGCTTGGAAACTAGATAAAAGAGACATTGCTCTGCTGCTCAGGTAACGAACGTGAGCAGTAAATACTCATGTGCATTTCTAGCTTCGCGTAGCACTGTAACAGCAGCACTCAAAGCTGGAGCGAGCCGTTTCAGTGCCTTGGTTGTTGTCTTATTTTGGATTCAAGTATTGCTGCTGCAGACCTGTGTCTGAGATGGTGGCAGCAGTGGGGTTATGTATATCTGCCCTCATTTATTTTCTGTAAAACCTGACCTGTCAAAGTCTAGAAGTTAATATCTGCAGGGAGGCTGGGATGTCTTCTGCTGACAAAGGGAGTGAGGGGACTTTCTCTGAGCTAATGCATGCTGACTGCTGAGCACCTTTCTTAAGACAGCATGCAGGGAAAATAAAGCCAGGATAAATAGTTAAATAATATCACTGCCTAGCTTCCCAGTGTGGAGGGCCATTAAGGCACCGAAGTGGAGGAAGGGGTGATATTTAGGACCATTCTTACCAACTTCTAAGACAGTTTTAAAAACTTCCAAGAAAGTGTGTGGCCATGGAAAGAGATGCAATGCAAACAGTGGAGAGGCAAGCAGATGCAGCAGAGCACCCTTCTGCTGTGACTGTCAGCCAACGCACCCAACACTTCTGTTATCATGCATCCTTTGGACGATGCACAATGCTGGTTCCATACAGCGTGCAACCTCTCTGGGGTTTAAGAAGGAGCTTGAAGAGCTGATCTCTCTGCAGCCGAGACATGCATTAGTTCTGCTGATTTTGATAAGAGCATGCAGCATCCTCATCTTTTTACTGACCACTGTAAGCAGGTATCCCACAGCATCACCTCCACGATGCCTGCCAGCAGTATGGCAGTAGTGGTGTCTGAATTAGCGATACCAAAGGAGAAGTCATTGTTCCCTTTTAGTGTGCTTTTCAGACCCTGCAATTTCTGGTAGGCATCTGCAAAGTCAAAGAGTGGAGAGCTTTGCAGGAGAGCAGTACAGGGTGAGATCTCTCTCCAGCGGTTACTTTGATCAAGTGTGGACTTGTGTGTACATAATGCTTAATAAGAGAGGTACTTCATGGCATTGTGGCAAAGCAGTGCAGAGGCACACTATCTTGATATAGCTAACTTGCTGCCCTGTGAACAAGTGAATTAGATTATAACATCCCAGAGCAGACATGGCATTTCATGTTGAAATGAAAAGGGAAATAATCCCAATCTTTCCAGTGGTTGCCCACAGCTTTGCTGTTTCACTTTGAATTTGTTGCCAGTTGTTCAGATGCCAAATCATTTGGCAGACATAAATCAGATATTCCTGCCCATGCCTAAAGGAGAATAATATGTTGGTTCTAACATTTGTATTATTTTATGGGTTGATTCATCATTACTTAAAGGTCTTTCAAAAGGTGGTTAAAACTATGCATAAACTGTAGTACTTTCTGAAAAATTAGACCATGATTATTGCAACTATAACTGCAACTAATAAATCACACTGAGAAAAACACATGCCTTTCAGGTTAATAATATTGTTTTATGGATGCGTAACAGTCCAAAAGCTGCCTAATACAGCATTTTTCTCAACAACTTCTGAAGATAATGGTAGAGACTTCTGTAACTATTGAGATCTCCTGATCCGAGTAGACAGTTTCACAGTGACTGCATGGCGCTGCTCAAAACGCTTCTGATAATTAATCTAAGCCTTTGAACTTGGGTACTCTGTTCCCCTGAGACAGTCTCACCCATTTGTTGGGTGGTGATGCAGAAGGAGGCTGGAAGGTAAAGCCCTTGCTTGTTTATCATCATGAGAACCAAAGGGCAAGGAGAAGGTTATTGAAGACCCATCTTCCAGTCATATGGAAAAACCTGGCTCACTACCCAGGAGTTTCAGGAGTGGTTTCTTGGTGCCGGCCTTCCAGGAGTGCTGCAAGGAGAACAGAACACCAGCTTCAACACTCTCCTTGTTTTGGACGATATCGTCTCCCACAAACTTGGATTACAAACCGATGTCCCATGTGAAAGCCGTTTATGCCACCAAAGATGACCTTGTTAATCCCGTTGATGGCTTAGTCACTGCATTCAAAGCCTGCTTTCTGAGGAAGGCCTTCCCTAAGCTTATTCGGGAGATAAAGGGTGAGGAATAGTTCTCCCCGAAGGAGTTTTGAAAGCAGTTTATTATCAGGCATGGTGTAGATAACACTGATATGGCTTGGGAAGAGATCAAAATTCAGCACACAGTGTGTGGTGAATAATGTGACTCAGCTTTGTTCTGACTTACAGGATTTGACGTTATCCCTGCGCTCCAGGAGGATGTTGTTTCTCGTGCTGTGGGTACAAGCATGAGGAAGCCTACAAGGAGAACGTGGTGGAGTTATTAGCTTCATGCTCTAAAAGCTTGACAAAGACTTAATTGATGAGCAGCCTTAATTGACCTTGATGACATCTGGTGATGACAGCGAAAATGAAACTTGTTCAGAAAGAAACAGTGCGAACCCTTACCCTGAAGGATTGATATGGGGGTGTCAGTCCCTTAGGTGTCAACAGGTGAAATTGTTCAGGACAGAGGTCTTCTCAGAGAGTGGGCAAACAAGGCCACCAGTGCATTGTAAGATTTGATCTTATATTATAAAGAGATATACTGGTCAAAGTCTCAAGCTAGTAATTGGTCATCCCTTAATTTATATTTCAAGTAGTAGTCAGGATCTTCAGCCACAGCAAAGCCAGTGTCTCCTCCAGCTTTTCAGTCATTACCAGATGTTGGCAGTTGATCTCTGATTGCTGCAGCTCCTGTCTCTCCATCCTCTGTGTCATCCAGTGTTCCTGCCTCCTTGCAGCATCTAACAAAGAGGATATTCCCTGAAGGAGATGGGAGGACCCATAGGTAATGATGTGGGTAAAAGACAAACAGAAATAAGAGGCAAAACTTACCAAAACAGGTAGCTTCTTGTTGTTGACAAGGTGTATCAGATCTCAGGTGAGAAAAAACTGAAGAAAATCTAGGTCAAGTCTGATAAGATAACCTGGAAATTAAAATGCCAATAGCTTGTGGGACTCCTGAATTCTGAAAATGTTGACAAGGCGTAATAGCAGTGCCTTTGGGAGACAGAAAAGGAGCTTGCCCATAAGCTTGAGTGTTGCCTGAAACCTGTGCAAGCTGCAGAGCTGCTGGCTCCGCTCCAGGTGTGGGCAGCCTGTTAGTAACTCCGGTCGAGTATGGAAGATGAGGAGCTGCAGACAGTTGGATCTGCGGGATTTGCTAACAACAGGGATAACAGAGGAAATGTTGATGTGAGAGGAAATCCTTGGATTATTCTGCTTTGATTCTAGTAGTGTTTGGATGTGGTCTGGAGTGAAAGTAATCAAGGAGAAATCAACACGGCAGAGTTTAAGCTCCTTTGAGTGAATAGAAAGGGAGATTAGCAAGGGAAGCAGATCAAGATGGAGAAAATTTACTGGATTGCTGAAATTACTCATCCATCCTGTAAAGGCTTATGTGTTTAGCGTTGTGTCTATAGCTAGAGCTATTAAAGCAAAGCCCTTAGGAGAAGGAAAGCTTCAACTTAAAAAAAAAAAAAAAGTCCTTTTGTCAAAGACAAACTTTCCTCCCTGCCTCCCTCCTCCTGTAAATGCCATGATTCTTAAAATTATATCTGTTTTTTCTGGGAGTTTGCTTCAGCATCTGTCAGTCAGGAAGTGATTGTTTTTACTGCACTTTTACCAACATAATTGCACTTCCAAAGCTTTGTAGTGTAGATGTGGCTGAAGAGTCTCTCCTAGTGATCCCTTAGGAGCAACCCCCAAAGTGAAGTATTCGGCAGGAGGTAAGAGTTCAGATCATGTTCCTACATGCATCGATGATCTGTGTGTGTTAGTGCTCTGACTCATGTCTGCTGGCCAAACAGCTGCAATAATTTAGGAGATGACTGTCCCCCAGTGTTTATTAGTGCTGCAAAAGGAATGTGTCCTTGTATCTCAGTTTCTCTAGCTCAGAGCCCAGCAGTTTTGCACAAATACTTTCACCCGCTGTTCACATTAACATGCCAAAATTGAGAGCTGAGGCATCGGGCATGCAGACTTCCAGCCAGCTGTGCTGTCTCCTGGCAGAACAAGGTGGGACAAACGGCTGGCGAGAGCAGTGTCTTCAGCTGCCACAGCTACGTTTGCCAGAGCCTGTCCATCAAAGCCTTTTAGAAGCGTCAGACTCTGGAGGATGGTTAATGCATTTTAGAAAAAGAAAATGAATAAGTTTATGCAAGATGATAAAGCAATCCAGGAGAAAACGTTCGAACACTGTCTGTCACAGAGCACTGAACAGATGTTAATAATGCTGGGTTCATTGCTTAACAGTGGTGCCTAAGCTTGAAATCAAATGCTGGGAAGCAGACAAAGTGCCTGAAGAAGTCAAAATGAAACAGCCCTGGCTCTGTTTTGGGAAGTAGTGAAGTCACATATTGAGTCCCCAGTGGTGGTGCGCTTACAGTGTTAACACAAGGCTATTCTAGGATTGGAAAAAAGAAAGCAAAGTAAGCTCTTTTTTAATTTGAGAGAAAGCTCAAGAGGTACTGAATTGTCAGCATTTAAAGTAACTACTCTGTATCTCCTAGTAAGAGGGATTTACATGTTACTATTACAATCGTCTTGATTATTTAGTCCCCTGGCTTTTTAAAGTTTTTCAATTTTTTTTCTATTATAGTGGTTTTCAGTAGTGGCCAACAAATTGGAAATAAATTTGTAAAGTGTGTGCACCCTGACCTGTTTTTCTGTTTGCTGAGAACTTTTTTTTTTTACACTTTGATTCTGGTTGAAATTCTGCATTGCATGTTTCCAAAGCTTCCTTACTTGTTTTTTTTTTAAGGTGCTGGTTTGGAGGTGGAATGATCCTTTGGGATTCTTTCTACTGAAGTGGAAATCTTTTAAGTACAACCGGCATGTGTTTGAAATAGCATTTAGAAAGTACCCATTTAAGTGTCTATTGAGCCTGCAAGCTGTCTTTTGGTTTTCCCAGCGTATGCTAACTGTCAAGCAGAGCTTGTTCTTCTGGCCTTTCCTTCACAGGAATAAAGAAAAAACAAGAAGCAGAAAATGCAGACAGTAACAAGGCTGAAAATCCATCTCTAAAGTTAACACATCTCAGAAGATGAGGTTTCTGTTTTGCTGTTGCCTTTACACAGAATATTCTCTGTTCTTGGTGTTCATTGTTCCACGGGAATCTTCAAGCGCAACGCAGCAGGGTCAGGATGTGTTGCATTAGTGATTCAGTTAAGCAAACCCCTTTGCTTCTGGTGTCTGCTGAGTACAGAGAGTTTGGGTGTCACTGTTCACGTTCAGACATCTCAGTGTATCCGCGTGCCTTTGTGTGAGACACCATGCGGTGGACACGTTGCAGGATTGGTGCTGGGGTACATGACAAAGGTGTGTGAGATGATGTCTTCCCTTTCCTTCATCGGTGCCAGGTGGCACTGGTGGAGGGGGGTGGCACAGAGCCCCCCTGCCAGGCACAGCTCTGGCTTCCACGCGCTGCTGCTGCTCCCCCTGCCAGGCACAGCTCTGGCTTCCACGTGCTGCTGCTGCTCCTCCTCCTCCACCCCCTGGTCCTCCCGCCCAGTTCAGGGACGTGGAGGGGTCGCGATGCTACAGATGCTGTGTGACAAGCGTGGGGTGGGGACTGTTGAAGGAATTGCGCATCAGAAACGTGGGACTGGAAGGGTTCGGACGGTTCCCTTCCAGGGGTGATAGACTCTCTTATCCCCGGCTGATACCTGAGCAGGAACATTGTGCTTTGGTTTATTGCCCTTTTCATTCTCCAAATTACTGTTGGAGTTTAGGTCACCTCCCTGGTACATACCTTTTCAGAAAGAAGGGAGAGGGTAGATGCTGCATGCAAGGTGCTGGGGGTCGTTGGTAGGTGGAAAGGATGAGAAATACAAGGGGTTTTAGGTAACAGCAGAGATAAGAGTGTAGGGTGCCTTCCTTTACGCGGAGTGCTCAGTTACTGGAGCAAACCAAGGGGAGGAAGGGGCATCTGTGATTAGTGTAATATTATGGAAGTATCTGGCCAAACAAATAAGAGGGAAGAAATTTTAAGTTATGAGATGTTCATCTAGAAAAGATGTGGATTACGTTAGCAGGGTATGGCCCTTCCAGCCTGAAACTTCTGTGCATGCCCTGGGCACTGGGTGGGCTTGCAGGGATGGGACAGGTCGGTGGTGGTTTGTCAGCAGAGGGTGCCAGAGACCAACAAACTCGCTCTCTTTCAGCCTCCAAAGGGAAAAGCAGGTGTGAACTGCAGCACTCTGTGTTCTGGAGCCAACTTCCTTTCATGGGGCTGGAGCGCGGTGAGAGAACCACCTCGGACACCAAGAAACACTCTTGAAGCCTTGCCCTGAGTTTCAGCAGTGACTTTAGTTGTGCTAGTTATTTCCAGGGTGAGTTTTCCAAGAGATTGAATGTGATTGAGGCGTAAGGAGTGCGAGATGAGCAGGGAGAGCTTGGTTTGCGGAGTGGTACCCATTCGCATTGGTGGCAGAATAGGAGGACTTCACACATACTTCAAGAAGGTGGGGGGAAATAAGAAAAGGCAGCGATCAGCAGCTGTAGTCCCACACTGGGATGTGTAGGCAAGTTTGTATCTGTGCGTGCTGTCGGCCTGCAGGAGCCTCTTGGTGGGAGTGGAGATTTGCAGGTGACGAGGGATGTCGTTCTGGGAGCCTTTTAGAAGATGCTTAGAGCCAGCAGTGTGGTGACAGAGGGGGCCGCTGCCAGGCTTTTTTTTTTTCTCTTGGTGCAAGGAGCCGCCTCTTAGATGTTCTGTTGCAGTTACCTTCCAAGAAAGCAGATAGCAAACTGTCTCCCAAATAACCCTGGAGGTTACAGGGATACTTAGGAATCATATAAAGTATTTATTTTGTCCTACCTATCTGTGACTCTTCAGATCTATAAGAAGAAAGGGCAAACGTTATTCTTACCGAATGCCCTGATAGGCAAATACCCCGTGCGTGTGCCTGGGCTGCTTTCCTCTGACTCACACATGTGCCTTGAGAGTCATGGTGTCCCTCCAGCGGGAGAGCTTTGGGGCAGAAATCACTGAAGCATCACATTTAAAGGTCTTCCTGGGCTTTAAGAAACTGAAGTCCAAGCTGTGAATTTTTTTTTCTTTTTTTTCCTTCCTTTGGAAAGGAGGACTCGTCTCACTGCAAGAAGTTCTGTTAGATTGTCCCTGCCCGTCCTCTGGAATAACCCTCCTTGCTGTACCGCCGCAAACTGAATGAAGTAGTGTGTCGCTGCATTAACTTCAGTCAGATGCTGCTGGTAAACTGTTTATCCTGGCTGGAAGGGAAGTGGTGAGCCAGCCGTTTGAAGTTGCTGCTTTTATAATGTAGGGTCAACTCTACTGTCAGGAGTAAAACATACAGAAATTAGCTGCTGGCCTGTGATTTGCACAGTCAGCTATAGGTTATGAAAGGCTGGGTGTGAACTTCTTGGTTTCAAATATTGCTCCGCATGGTTGGTACCTGCATACGCCAATTGTTTTATTCTTGGTATCCTGTTGATGCCGATGATGTGCTGGACACTCAGCATGCATGCAGGAAAACATGTTCTCTGGGTACAGGGATTCTCCATGGGTTCAGGTTTTATTTTTGCCCTTGGTGTCACAACAATTTGCTTATTGATGTTAGAAACTTGGACAGGAACTTCCATTAAAAATACATTCTTGTCAAGCTGGCGGGTTTCACCATGCTGAGGGGGATAGCCTTGATAATCCAACAGACTTTGATAGACATCTGTTGATATTTTGTCAGCAGCTGTCAGTTTTAATGTCAGAACTAATGAGGCAGAGGGTGTACGCTAGAAGTGTGTAGCTCTACTGGTTTCTGCGGTATTTGTTCTGTTTTGAGCCTTCAGCGGTTCCAGTGAATCTTATGATGATAATAATGGTATGAAATGATTAAATGACTCCCATAAATGATCAAAAATCAATAATCATTTAATAAAAATTCCATTAAACCGAAGCGGAGAAAGAGGGATCTCCTTCTTAGAATGAGTCTAAATAAAATTAATCGATACAGAAGGCGGCTTTTAGCTGCAGGGTCTTGTCCTGGCCTGTTCCCAGTAGCACACTCGAGCGTTGGCTTCTGCTGTGCCGATGTTCCTGCCGGTGCTGTGCAGCCCTGTCCCGACGGGAGCTTGTCAGCCGGCCCGCAGGGTCCGGTGGAGCCCTGCCTGCTTCGGGATGGTGGTGAGGAGCTGAGGCTGCTTGTGGCTCTTTGCACAGATGCAGTGCTGCTGGCAGGCACTAGCTGACAGCTTCTGCTGCCTTTTTTTTTTATTTTCTTTTTTTTTTTGCTGGTGTCAGTGCATTTTTTTCTATCTCCTTATCACGGAGAAGTGAAGTTTCTATTTCTGGGTAGTTAAAGATTTATGTGATAAAGGAGACACCTATAAAATAGGTGGAACTGCTGTTTGCATTTCAGCCTGTGGTGTGAAGAGAGCACAGGCCTCTTTGTCACCTTTTTCCACTTTGAAATAACATAGGCTACTGAGATTGCTTGTAAATAGGCTCGGTATGTAGCTAATATGTGACAT
Source organism: Aptenodytes forsteri (assembly GCF_000699145.1). Taxonomy (NCBI): domain Eukaryota; kingdom Metazoa; phylum Chordata; class Aves; order Sphenisciformes; family Spheniscidae; genus Aptenodytes; species Aptenodytes forsteri. The sequence goes on along the minus strand of NW_008794455.1, from coordinate 841,733 downwards.
ACTGAAGTTTGAGATGCCGTAATTCAAGAGTGGAGCAGAGATTTTGGGTGGTGTAGCTTAGCTTGTGTGTTATGAAGAATGAAGTGTTGGGTTTGTGGCTGATGGGAGCCTAAAAGCCAAATCTGACCCAGGGCTGCTGAATTGGGTTTAAGTATAGGATCCAAAGTCTGTAAAAGTCAATGAAAAGACACCCATGGTCTTCAGATAATGCTTTTGTTAAGACTTCTAGGACTACAGCTCCTTCACCCATGCTCCTAACTCATTTTTTTTCTGCAGAGGGATCCATAATGCTGGATATCTTTTGCTGTGTGTGCCTGTATGTTCTGTAACAATAAAGCAATAAAAGGCAGGTTGCAAAAATGTGATATAGGCTTAAAAATCACAGTATGGAGAAGACTACAAATAAACATTGCTTCCTAGTATTTGTCTTCTTGTTTCTAAAGCTTTAAGTTACTCTCACTTCACATTTTCAAATACTTTTCCATAACCAAGCAGAATAGAAACCTGCTTTTTTGTTTTGGTGACATTTTCTGAGGAGAGATAAGATTTTTTTCTTTTTTTTTTTAATGCAATCTCTTCACCCAGCTGCTGGGCTTTAAGGAAAGCACCAGCTATGGCAGGGCTTGAGATAACAGCACAGGAGCTGACCCCGCAGAGGGTTAACAAACTATCAGGAGAGAGATTTACTGCTTTTCTCAGCGTGGCTCCAAAGCTGAGGGTCTCTTGTTTGCTCCAGCCCCGTGATGGCCCTGCTTGAACTGAAATCACTCAGAAGGAAGCTGGTGGCCTCCAGTTCCCTGTCTGGTGGTGGCTGTGGCCTCAGCTGTTACTGAGGAAGCAGGACCATGAACTCTGTTTACAGAGTCAGGTGAAAAAGCCTCCCCATCCACCTGAATGTTACTTCATCTTTGGGGCAGTTATGAACTGCAGGCAGGGGTGGTGTCAGACATTTACTGGATATTCATCCTGTTTGCTTCAGACCGTGTGCATTATTCAGGATGACTGGGTGCAATCATTAGCTCGTTTTGCTTAAATATGAAACAAAATGCTCCTCTATGTCACTAGTCCCCAAATCAAGAGCTCAACAGTGCCCACACCTGCTCTGGAGAAAAATTGGAAGTCCTTGGAGAAGCAGTTTGGCAGCCCTTTGCAGAAGCCTTTTTCTTTAGCTGTTCCATGCTGGGTTTCTGTATGGGGAATGCTTTGAACCAAGCAGAAGACATCTGTAATAGCAATTACCTTCTAATGTGCCCTTATTCACCACTGTAAACTGATCACAACATCCTGCAGGATTGAAGATGTGGAGTTGCATTCTTCCTCTGGACGCACTTGATTTAGACCTAAGTGGGGCAGACCTAATAGGAAAAAAAACCACAAGCTTGATCCTGACTACCAAAATAGCAGGCAAGGAATGAGAGAATAGCCTTTTTAGTGAAGAAAAATTGAATTACATTTAATATTAATTCCTAAATTACTCTCGTATGAGGTAAAAAAAGTAAGGCTTGAGGGTTTTTAGATAATGTCAAGGTTGAAAGAAGCCTTGAGGAGAAATTGTGACTTTTTTTTACTGTTCAAAAGAATGGAAGTAGTGCCTCAAAGTGTCTTCTGGCAAGAAACTTTCACTTTGGTAAATTATTGGATGTGTCTGATGCCAGTGATGTGAATAACTACAGAGCGGTGCAGAACAAAACTGAGGCAGGTATTCTGCAGCAGGCAGTGATGCCTGGTAGGGTGAAGAACAGGGAACAGACTGGGGATAGCATGATGGTTTCTCAGGCATTACCCCTCAGTAGTAATGTTTGGCTGTCTTTAACTGTGTACATCCCAAATATAAGGAGTCTTTTAATATACAGTCTTCGAGCATACTACAGAATCGCAGAGTAGTTGAGGTTGGAGGGGACCTCTGGAGATCGCCCACGCCAACCCCATGCTCAGAGCAGGGTCAGTTACGGCAGGTTGCTCAGGACTATGTCCAGTCAGGATGGAGACTCTACAACCTCTCTGGACAGCCTGTTCCAGTGTTTGATCGTTCATACAGTAAAAAAAAAAAACCAAAAACCTGTTTTTTTTCCTAATGTTTAAACATGATTTCCTATATTTCAGTTCACGCCCATTGCCTCTTGTCCTGTCACTGGGCACCACCAGCATACAAAAACTGTAGGCAATTAAAGTAACACAGAAAGAATGAGTAAATGATAGATTCAAAATACCAAACTTCAAAGCAGTGGCATTTGATTTTGTTTGAAACTGGTGCTTTGCCTGACACTTTCTGACGTGTTTCTCAATGTGCTGTGGGACAGCAAAGCCAGTATGTTCAGCTGTGGGGTAAAGTAATGATAGAGGGTGGGATTCAGCTGGTTGGATGTAGATGGCTTCATCTGAGGTTGCCACTGAGACTCTCTAGACAGCCACCAGAGAGAAACGGGTTATTCCATAGATGTCGTCTTGAAGTCATCCCTGTTCGGGTGAGCTCCCTAGAGATCCCTTTGTATCTCCACTGATCAGACAGGGAGCCCAGATGGTCAGGTTAGATGCAGGTGTCTGCATGTGATAGATGGATCCTGCACAAAGTGCCCTTGGAGGGGCTCTCTGTCTCCAGAGCAGCACCGATACTGGGGATCGGTGGGGATCAGTCTTGGAGCTTAATGAGCAAACAGAGGAGATGGTCGTAGGAACAGCAGCTTACAGGTGTTCACATGGTGGGATGGCTGCCCTCAGACCAGGCTCCTCTGGGGAGAAGACTGCCTTCCCGTGGCGCTGGTGTGTCCAGCAGAGCCCACGGGGCCCTGCTTGTGTCTGTGGGACAGACCTGGCCCTTAGCTGTCCCATGGCCCCATGGCAGCCCCATGCACTAGAGGCTGAGCATGTCTCCCTTGGATCTGCTCTGGAGGCAGCTAGCCCTATCTGGTGTGCTGTTTAAAAGCTGCTCTAGATTTATGAACATGACCCCAGGACGTTGTGATTGAGGGTTTGGTTCCCTGCCCCTCAAGAGTCAGTCCTGCTGGAATTTCTATACGATGTTTGAAAGGGAGTGTAAAAGAAATCTTGTCAGAGTTCTGGGAATCTGCCCAAGCGCGTGTTTGTGTCGGTTACTGTGGTGGGGTCTTGCGGGGCGCAACCTGTAAAGCCATTGCTTGCAAGTGGGGAAGTCCTTCTCCTTTGCCGAACTGCTGAGCAGAACCAAATTCTTCAGAGCTCTGGACCATGAATGTGCCATTTCGGTGGGTTTGTGTCCTCTGGCAGATCACGGATGAATTACAACCATTTTTGTTTTCTATGTGACTAATGGGGTAAACTGCGTTTAGGCTAAAATACATTTGTTCCACTTTTTGTGTCTTCGCCCCTGCCCTGCTTTTTGCTTTTTTTTTTTTTTTGCTAAAGACCTTAAAGAAAGCGAAGGTCCTTTGCTGGTACAACATGTTGAGATTAATTCTGACCCGCTAGATCACATACTACAACTGCTTGCACTTAGCAGCTTGGCATGAGATGCTACCAAAGGTGACCTTCACGATGCCTAGTAAGAATATAAAGCTCTTGAATCCCCCTCTGAGTGACGTACACCTAATGCTAAAGGTGGGATAGAAGTTTTCAAAGTTACATATCATCGTTAGAAGAGCAGGAGGCTACTACTCTGAGGACATCCGGATGCACTGCTTGTTCTGTGTAATGTCCCGCTTGATGGTGCCTTACTTATACTGCTGCTAACAAAAAACAATATACTGATGTATACCTTTAGCCTGTTGTACAGTGACTTAAATCACTTGTTGTTATTGCTAGTCCATTTGTATTTTTCTAAGCATTTGTGTTCCACCAGCACACTCAGAGTGAGTACTCTCGAGGGGGAATTTCCTTCCTGATAAACAATTCTGCAATGTGATTCAGCAGGAAGGATGTGGTGGTGAAGGCACTGGACTGGGATTTGGGAGACATGGGTTCTGTTCCCAACTCTACCACAGTCAAGATGTGATGGGTGGAAGGGCAAGCAAACAAAGAGGAGGAGCTGTTTAGCTACGGCAAAAACATACTTTCACGTGGACTGTTTGTCCAGTTTGGAAGTTAGATAGGTCTGGTTTTTGTTTGGTTAATCAAGTAAACAGTGTTAGAGACTCCTGTTTGTGCAACTGAAATCTGAAAGCTAATCTTGACCTATTCCATTAATCTAGGTGTTGTTTTAACTACACGTTGTTTTAACTTGCAAGAAATTTCAGATGCCACTTTTCAGTGTTTCTTGGTTGACTTAATTCACCGATTCACCATTTAGTTCTCTGATCTTCAGGCAATGTACTATGACTTCTGCGCTAAGTTGTATATGCACACAGTTTCTCCACTGTCTTGCTTAGATACGAAGGCAACAGACCACACACAAGATATTTCTTTTGTCACACAGGGTGAAGTTCCTACAGTTTGATAGTAACACTACCTTTTTTCTTTTCAGAAGCAAGAGCTTGGGCTACCAACTCTGAGCTGTAGACCACTAAGCTCAGCATCCTGATTTGGTGCCACCTTTGGGAGGATGAATCAGGACAGTGACTCAAGTGATCAGCCCACTGGTGAGTTTTCTGCTTGTCCAAGCGTTTGCCTATCTTCTCCTGTTTGTCCAGCATGATTTGCTTTCCATTCATTTTCCTTAGTGCTATTGGAGGAGAATGCTTCATCACAAATAGAGCAAAACCTGTGAATTCAATGCTAAATTGTGTGCCATGAAGGTTACTGGATCTTTGAGGTTTCCTGGTCCACATCTAGATATCAGCGTCCTTTAAAATTGTATTCCAGGTTGAAACTTCTTATAACAACTGTTTTTATAACTTCTTGCACACACATAGCATTTTCATGTATGTCCCACAAAGTTTCAGTGTTAGGATCCTTGCCGGAGAGATTGAATGGACAGGAATTTATTACTTATTCTGGCTCAGTCCTGCCATAAATTTCCTCTGCTCTTCCATCCCCATCTTTGGTTATTGGAATTCAGTATCATCTAGTGCTTCTGGCAGTTTCTGCAAAGGAGAAAGGCCTGGGAGGCGCGTAAGCCAGAAGCAGTGCCTGACAGCCTCCCAGGCTCTTGCTCAGCTGTGTGCTTTTTTGGATGTGTAAAGGGGCATTCTTAGTTCTGACGTGAGGGCTATTTTTTGACAGTTTCCATTGTTCCCTACTCTTTGTTAATGGGTGAGGTCTTTTCGTCCGATTCCTTTTTCAGAAATCGAGGCTGTTATGAGAGCTGTCTGCTCACAGGTTTGGGGACGTGTCTTTTGTTGTCAAGAGTCCTGAGAGTTTCTTCCTCCCTTTTTCAGACTTACTCACGCAAACTCGTCCAGACAATATCTGTCTGAGGGAACTGCTAGGATATCCCCTTGCTGGGATAGCAGGGAAAGTGGTCCTCATAGCCACCACCCTTGTGCCATGCTCTTGCTGTCACAGTCCACTTGGCTGTAGGCAGAGCAGATTGATGAGTTTGGGGTTCTGAACACCTGCCTACACTAAAGATCTTGCTGTTGTCTATGGGTTTGAATCTGGGAGTTCAAGAATGGAAAATTTTCGGAAAATTCCTGTGGTAACATGGAATATCTATTCTTTAATACTCTGCATGTGTTTTTATTACTGTGAACAGATGATGATTACACGTCAGGATGTCATGCAGATTCATGAATCATCCACAAAAGGACCTAGAGGCTGGGTCTTTGGAAAAAGACATTCAAGGAAAGTCTCCATAACACAAACCATCCTGGGTGCTCATGAGAAATATGTGGATCGCATGGTCAGAATATTCATAGATTGCTCATTGCAGCGTTGTTTTTTGTAGGGGTAATAAATGTTATGCTTTGAGTTTAGATCCACTCTAAAACAGGCACAGGAATGAAGCTGTCAAGAGGGACATATTTCCGATGTACTACTTGTATGGATTTTACACCTTCTGTTGAAGCTTAGTACTGGTTACTCTTGGAGTCAAGATACTGGGTTAAACAGGCCTGATCCACTATGATTTATATCTTGACTGAAGATAGGGATCTTCAAATTTGGACCTCCGTTTGTTCAGCATCCAGCACCAGCCCTCTGTAGCCACCTAGTAAGTTTTACATTGTCAGTTCATTTCATTATCTAAGCCTTGCTACCACTGTAGCTATACTTAGAGAGGAAGGATATTATAATCTTGTGAAAGATTAAAATATTTTTACTGTAATCCAGCTGGAAGGTAGCACTTTTCTCAGGGTAAGAGACAGCCAAGGTTTTTCCCATTCTGTCCTCCCCTTGTATGCAGGAAGGAAGTGCTGGCAAAGGCCCCCTCAGCTTCCTGTCGACTTCGGAGCGCGTTTCCAGACACAACCTTCTCCACTATCCATCACCCAGCCCAGCCAAACAATCACAGCAGCGCAACGGGAAAAACACACGTCTCGCATAAACACTTTGGAGGCAGCGTGAGCGCAAACCACTGGGGTTCATGCACAAGCCAGTTTGGTCTGTAGGCTGTGTCTGATAGCAGTTTACTGAGGATTTTCTTCCCTTCCCTTTATAATCAAGTACTTCAGTAATCAAAATTCCCCTTCAGAAGAAGCAGCTTAACAAAGAAAAAAAGGGGAAAAAGAAGGAAAAGGGCTGATGTTTAGTAAAGAAGCTACTGCACTGGCAGGTTGTGGAGCCTTAAGCCAAGGAAATGACTGGGGATGCTCTCTGGTCCAGAGCACCCCAGGGTGATGTGTCTGGCCACAGGGGAAGGAAGTGACTGTTGTCTGGCATGACGGAGGCAGAGGTTTCTGTCAGATCTTCAGGGTAGGGCAGTGATGAGGCAAACGCTATCTGTGATGCCTTAAAGAAGGAGGAAATGAATAAGGTGGAGGCCTCACCTTTAAATTAATCACCTTTGCTGAGTATGATTCTGTGCCTCTCTCCAAGAAAAGGCTCAGAACTGAACTGTAATCTTTTTCTTGTATTACTGGTTTTGTTTAAAAGCTGCATTACAATATTTAGATAATATTTTCAGACCTGTCTGCTCTGTAACCTTTTTTTAACCATTCCTTAAAACAGCTATTTGTTTTTTTTTTTTTTCAGTACAGCTTTAGTATTCTCGCCAACTTTGAGCTGGGGATTCCATTTTGGTTCTGATAGCAAAAGCCTGCAAAGATCAGTTGTTAAGAGATGATGAGCAATCACTGAAACACCTCTCAAGATCACTGTATAATCCTGTTGTACTACTGGATATGACAGAATATCAAGAGTCTAACTTGACAGAGAAACAAGTTTGCAATATTTGAGGCTTAATTTTCCTTATACATCTAGCCTGAATGCTTTATGTGTAAGGCTGAGCACCTAGGTTAGTCTTTTTGGGTGTGAGCATCCACACAAATAGAGCCCTGTCTGCATTACCATGTTCTCACTCTGCATTTTCCGGTAGGTATTTTGGAAGCCATCCTATTGTTCTTTGGCCTGAGACACTCCAAAGCTACCTCCTAGTAGGTTGTGTCCAACAGCAAGAGGACTGGTTTGTATTTGGGAATGGAAGGAGGGGGATGGAAAGACTACCAACCACCACAGCAATTACACCTGCCCTCCTTGTTTCACATTGATGCTGCCCATGTTGAATTGTACTCTCTGTTTGAGCCCACACCTCTGAGTCAGCTAAGCACATCAGCTTGTAAATTAGTGTGTAATTAAAACACCTCGAAGACTTCTCTGTTTGGTCATTGGAGGGTTTGGGGTAAAATTCAAGTCAGAGTCCAGCTTAATGATAAATTTAAAACTTACCCTGAAATTTCAGCAGTTGCTCATAGTGTAAGAAAATAATATTTTGTGGGGTTACGTTTTCCCGAATTAACTGACACTGCAGGATTCCTTCAACCTTTCCTCTGACTTCTCTCTGAAAAAGGCCGCTGTCAGTAATTTCTGCAGCGTGACTTATTTTTGCAGCGTGCCTGGTGTACTCAGAGTCAAAATAGTATTTACTTAAGGCTACGTTTTGGTGACGTTGGGATGAAACTTGAATATGAGTGTAAGCTCTAGAATTAAAGACAGAGTATGTTGTTTTAATGACAAGGTTTTTAGGCTAGAGTTGTGGAAGTAATTGGTGAAGACTTTCCAGAAACAAATTGCATACTACTGAAATCTGGCCACTCTGTCCCCCTACGCATACTGGCCGATGTGGTGGTTTTATTTGTAACACGTCTTTCAGTGCAGTTTATGCTTTTTATACTTTCTTACCATGTAAAAACCAGTGTGTAACTCTTAACTGTCTTGACAAGCAAAAAATCCCCAGCTCCATGCTGGCTACCTGCACAAGCACCTCGTCTGCCCAGCCAGATGTGCCTTTCTGTGGTTATTTAATTCCTTCTCTGTTTCACATTTTTATTGTCCTTTGTCTGGGCTTGCAACAGGCATGGGGTGGGGAGTAAGCTCCTTAAATGCCTTTACCATACTCTGTGGGACAGAAATTATTTCTTATTTAAGGTCTGTACAGAATGCAGTATTATGGAGTCCTCATTTACAATCTGAAGGCATTTCTGAAATGCTAACAATTATTTTTAAATCTACCAGAAATGCACATGAATAACACCAACAGAAAAAAAAAAAAAAGGTAAAAGTTACAGGGGGTGGGAAGGATAATAAACAGCAGTAATAGCTGTATGTTTATGAAAACAATAACAAAACCAAAAAACTTACCCATCAGGGCAATGGCCTAGAACTAAGAAAAGTCAGGTTTCCCCACTGGTCAGGGCTGAAAGTAGATGCTGTCAATTGAAGTTGTCAACTTCAAAAGAAAAAAAGCAAAACTCAGCAACCTAGTTTCAGGTCCTGCCATAGACCCAAAGTCCCCAGACAGTTTGTGGCATTTGGCAGTCTCATTTCCCTGTTTTGTGAAAGTATTAATCTTCCCCTTTGTGAAGCTGCTTGACTGTACATGGGAAAGTGCTCACATTAACAGCATGCAAAACTTCTTAATTTCCTTCTAGAAAATAATTTATTGTGTCCTTGCTTGTCCTGGCCATCCTGTTTGGAGGAAGGAGACATCACTCTAACGGGCAGTGGGTGCAATTCTGCTCAGTTCCCACATGCACTGAGCTCTTATTTATTTTATTAATCTAATTATGCACTGTGACAGCAATGGGTTAAAAAAAAGAGACAAGACTGTGATTTGTTGACAGTGTCCCTTTTAAGTACAAGAGTGCCAACTTGAAATCAATCCACCGCATGCTAGCCGAGCAATGTAAGGAACGCGGGACGGCAGTAACATGATCAGATTTGCTGAAACCACCGAGCAAAAGTGCTGCTGCGCTGGGAGAGGCTGCGAGCAGCGGAGGTGTTTATTTCAAGAGACTGTGGCTAGGAGGACTGGTAATTCTCAAAGAAGTGAAAGCAGGCAGGGACTTGCAAGCCCCTTCTGACATGTGCTAGTGGCTGTCATGGTTCATGGCTTAAGGGAAGACACGTCCTCAGGACTGCCAAAGTCTCTGAAAAGTCAAAGAAATAGGCTTGTGATAGTAAATGCTGTTTGCCCAGGGATACAAAAACACTGTGTGACTGAGAAGAATTATGTTTAGATTGGACATGTGGTCATACGGCACAAACTGATCAATAACAAAGAAGTTTTCCATGAATTGCCTGCTGGTCTCTACATTCCTCTCTGCAAAAAGGGATGGAGCGTAAGAGCTGTTTCCACCCACTCTGATTCTTTCACATAAATCTAGTGAAGACAAGGGTCAAGTTAAATCCTTAAAACCTTCACAAACTCTAGCAAGGTCCAGGTAACAAACACTGGAGGAAAAACATACTGTGAAATCAAACAAGCAGTAGTTATGAGAAAGACTGGAGGCAAAACTGTGTCCTACAACCCAGGACCGCGTAACTGCCTCTTGGTGCCTGTTACCATGCAGCACCTTGAGAGATTACAGGGTTTTCTGCATCCCCCTTTCCCTGGCTCCACAGCTCTTGTTCACTAGGCAGATGTCCTCTTCTCCAGCTTGACAAGAACCTGCAGGGTGCTGTGTGCTCTGTAGGAGCAGAGGGAGTTGCCTGCAGCACGTAGCTGCAGATCTTCTCACCCAAGGTGTCTGCCCCTCAACAAAAGGGTTTGGGAGTAAAAACGCAGACTCCACTTGTGTGCGGGGAGGGAGGAACGACTCTGCCACTGCAGGGATTCATTTTTGTTTTAGTGGGAACTGTGAGGCAATAGAAGTGTCCTGCTCTGAGTCTAAAGCAGTGTTTGCTGTGTGTGTGATTGTGCGTTCTTTTAAATTAAACTATTTTGCAAGCACTTCCTTCCTGCATTTCTCAGAAGGAGGGAGGGGGGGTGTGCAAAGAATGTTTAACTGCCTTTGACGGAGGAGGAAAACTGAAGAAAACAAGAGTTGCAATCCTAACTACTGACCTTTTACTTGAGCTTGGTGATGTTTTTCAGCAGCAGAGCCTCCAGGGAGTAACAGCATCCTCCTTGCTATTGTGCTGCCTGCCCAAAAAGGGGGCTAAAGTTCAGCTTTTATGATGTTCTCACTCTGGGCTTGTGGGAAAAAGGCCACATTCCCTTTCTTAGGTCATACGAGTGCAAGAGATGACAGAGTCCTACAGTCTAACCCCAGGGCATTAGGCCAGTTCAGAATGAGACTGGGATAGACAGCTTGGTAAATATGCAGCCAGCTTTTTCTCCTTACAGAGATTCACAGCAGGTGGGAGGGTAATTTACATTGTTAAATTAAAAGGCACTGATTTATTTTATGTTGGTGTGTTATTGTTTCATAAAAGCACATGTGTTGCCATTACTCATAATGGATTCTTGCACTTTATTGTTAAATACTCCTTTTCCACTTTGGTCGACAGTTACTGGAAATGAATGTTATCCACTAAGACAAAAACAAAAGGCAAATAAGCATAAAACAAACCCCCAACCTCCTGCCCAACAAACCACAGGTTTTTAGGGAACCCTCCACACTTTTGAAGATTGAGATTATTGCAGCAGATGTTCTCAAATTGTGCTCCTTGTCCATCACACTGTTTATTCCCCGTACCATGTGGTAGGGGCTAGAGAGCCATCGGTCCCTTTGCTCACTGGTTCAGATCAGGCTCCCCATCTCATAGGTGCCAGCTAGTCTTTCGCTCAGCACCGTGGTAGGCTGAGTGTTGCCAGTTCCCTTAGCAGCTTCTAGTGTTTCTATCCATTGAGGTTTCCTTCACCCTCATTGTTGAAGTGTCGTTCAGTAGATACTGAGCTGGTGTTTCTAAATGGCACGATCCTGGCTATGGAGAGATGGTTGTGCTTCCCGAAGAGTTGAGCAGAGGAGGAGGTTCTGCCTGGAAAGGCTGCCTGTCTTAAGTATAAATGCTGTTTTAAAGTAACTATAAGACATACTGTTTAAAAAATAAATCTGGATGATGCTGATGTCCATCTGCATTTGCATCCTTTCAGCAGTGCTTGCAACTTGTGCTCAAGGTGCTGCAGCATCTTAGCCTGGCCATACTGTGCTGCAGCAGACTAAGAGATCCTGTCTTGTGGCTGATGCATGAGTTTTATCTTAAGTTGGAGCCTTCTCTTTTGCATCGTTGAGCACATAAAACTCAGCATTGTACCTAGCTACCCTGCAGTTCATTGAAGAATATGCATCACTACCTATTATATAATTAATCATCTGTATCTCTATATGTTATAAGGAAGGATGTGTGTTTTGGCAGAACGGAGCAAATGGAAGTGCTGACTGATCTAGCGGCTTAATCGCAGCTGCAAGGGAAAGGTCTTGCTCCCTGCCCTTCTCCCTCACGCCCTCGTACCCAGTCCTGGGTACATGAATCATCCTCTTTGCTCCAGTGCTGCTACCTTGGACCCTTCACTGAGTTGGTTCAATTCACTGGCCCAGCAAGAACTGATCCGTATTTTGGCTGAGTTAGTTTATTGCCAACAGCTTGGGTGGGCCTGGCTTGTGAACGGTCTGCTAAGGACCAGAGCCTGTGCAAGCTGGGGCAGGGAAGGGGCTCTCCGCATTTCAGCGGGGCAAGCTGCTGGGTGGGGAGGGTTCAAGTTGGTTGGTGTAACTGCACTCGCGTGCGATATGCAATAGAGATGTAGCGAGGACGAGTCACTTTGCTTTTGCACCAGCAAAGTGGTGAAATACAGCCAGATATTAATTCAAAGTACTTAAAAGATGTGTATATGCCAAAGCACACCTTTGGGTGGCTGTTTTATGGGTGCAGATGTGTTAGGTGTCCCCCCCAGTCATGCTTTCACCTTCCTGGGTACCTCACACCTGTGACATGGTGGAGCATGCGATTGTGAGGGCCAGCTCGACACACCTTGTTGATGGGGTTGGTTTTGGTCTTTTAACACTGAGCCTTGCCTTTGCAGCGTCTTCCAATGACTGACCTTCAAATTTGGTAAATATAAATATCTAGTTACTTGATATATGAAGGCAGATGTTTGGGTTGTGGAGGAGAGAAATGAAGCACTTGGAGTCGGTCAACCCTATGGCATTTCTGGTTATCATAGTGAGTGGTAGAGTACAAATTAATGCTGGGAAAACAGGCTTGAAGATGAGGGAGGTTTGCCAGGAGGTTTGCCGCAGACAAGAGAGTTGGGCCCACGATGTGAAACCAGCGGGCAGTGGCATTCAGATAACCTCAGGAGCGTGTCTGATCAAGGCAGAATCACCTTTTTTTTAGCCGGCTTGAAAATTGCTTAATATTAATCTGTCTTTCTGACTTACAAGTATTGGTTTTCATATATACAAGAAAATGCCTGTGGCAGCCTGACATACAGTACTGTCTTGGCATAGGTGCTGGATATACGGTCTTGCCCAACTGCCCACTCTCCACCATCAGCTAAGTAGTGAATGGCTTTAGTGGCTGTGGAAGAGCCACCATCCCTGTTGACTTCCAGGGAGGGAGGCCATTTTATGGAATTGTAGGCTTTGGCTCTACAGATCATTCATTTAACCTTATTTAATTTTGCCTAATTTGAGGAGGTATCTCTTTTCATTTTCTTCTGGATGCTCTTTGTACTTAGCTACACAGACATTGGGAGGGAGAAGACTTTTTCTAAATTGTTTGATTTTTCCTGGGGAAAAAGAAATTAAGATTTATTATTGGTTTTCCCTCCCCAGGGCTCTACCTCAGAAAAACCTTCTGTAAAGCAATTTTCAGCTTTTACTTCAAGAAGTATGTAGCAAGCTATCAGTAATTCAGCATAACAAAAGTTCACATAGTTCAGAGCTTTCATGATTACAGAGAAGCTTTTCTTGGGATTTTTAAAATGTCCTAGACACAATTAAAAGAATTTCTCAGCAAGGAGAGTGCAAGCTGGGGACTCTCCAGCAGATGTAATCACTCAAGGAAAACTTTGTTTGGCTTGGCTGGGTCCTGCCTTCGTTCCATGCTCTTTCATCCCGCCGCCGGTCTTTGTCTCTCAGTCTTTTGCAGTGTCTCTCTGTCCGTCTTTGTCTCTGTCTGTCTCTCCCTCTTTCGATCTGCCCCGCATTCCCTTGCAGGCTGAATGGGACAAGCGTTAACCTGGCTACTTCCAAGACAAACAGCGAGTCAGATTGAAAGAGGGGGGCCTTTGGCTGTCATGAGACTTCGCGGTCGCTCACTTCCTAGAATTAAAGGCTGGGAGTTGATCTTTACGCCAGCCAAGCCGGAGACAATGATTTGGTTTCCATTTTGTTCCTTTGATACTGACTTAAATATGTGCACCAAATGGGAAAACAAAATTTACAGCTCACTTCCTAGAAATAAAGGCTGGGAGTTGATCTGTACGCCAGCCAAGCCGGAGACAATGATTTGGTTTCCATTTTGTTCCTTTGATACTGACTTAAATATGTGCACCAAATGGGAAAACAAAATTTACATAAAAGTAAGTAGAAATCCACTTTCTTATACAGATCTGTTCTACCCTGTGTCTTCTGATATGGATAACAGAGGTAGCAAAAGTCATCCGTTGTTTCATAAAGGACTTTGGAAATCAGGCCTGCTGTTAGAGAACTGATTTGTAAATGAAATCCTGACTGTGGTGTAGGTTTTTTGGTCGCCCTGAGAAGATGGGACTGGTGCAGCTGGAATCCCGGTGGGCGAGAGGAGACTGCACAGACGTGTAGCGGCTCCAGGCACGGCTTGTGGGGGACATTGAGAGTTCCTGTGGTCCCTCCCACCCAGGAGGGTTTGTGCCTTCACTGGGGGCTGCACACTGGGTTTCCAGAGCTGCTGATACCAGGCTAGAATGAGTTAGAAGTAATTGTTAAAACAGATGGATCCCTGCTGACGTGAAAATGAGGGAGGTCAGAATCGGGCACCTGTTCTCGTTTCCTTGGGGGTTCTGCTGGGAGTCTTTGGGTAAACTCCTTCACTTCCCAGTGCCCGTGTGTGGAACAAGTGCAGCATCTTCATGCCTTATGAACTGTAATGTATAGCCTGAGGTGCAGCTTTTTAAGGAAACCAACACCTGCTCAATGTAGAAAAGGAAAAATACAAACATGGAGGGCTGTTGTCTTCAAAGTAATACATGGTGTTGGCAGCTCTTTATGATAGTGCTTCATTCAGCACTGCTGCTTTGGGGTATGTCTTGGTAGCATCGTTGACTTGCAAGAAAGCGTTGAAGTGGTCACAGTAAGGACTGTAAAAGGATTGCATTTGGGAGATCAACATGTCCTTGACTGCATGCAAGTCTGATAGGGAGACTTCAGAGATCTTTATTTCAAGTGTCTTTGAAATAAAGAAAGCAGTGGTGGAGGAGGGTGACCACTTGGAAAGGATTTTAGGTAACTGCAGCTCACAAACACATGCGGAGCGTGTTAGGTTGTTCAGGTAGCTTTGTGTCAAACTTGGTGATGTTTTTGCAATGCCAGGGAAGCCAGTACAGAATTCCTAATGTGTTTGCTTTGGTGCTCCCAGAGGTCCAAAGCCAGCTTCTTCTGAACCAGCTGCAAGCTGTTATGGCTCATACAGTCTGTTGTAACTCCTGGATAGAGGATGCTCTAGATAGCAGAAAGAATTGTTGAAGGTAAGTATTACATTGTCACATCTCTCATACTTTGTGATCCGTTTTCGGGATGGCGCTGTTGTGACAGTGCACAGGCACTTTGATCTTTTAATCCCTAGCAACTGCATGGTGCTCTCCTTGGAGAGCCGTCTCAGACTACCTCCTTCTACTCCCCGCGGCTCACTTGTTTAAACTATTACTGAGTCCACATATTTATTATCCTTCACTTCAATATCTGATTGTACTCATTTTCTATTTCAAGAGTTTTTACGTTCTCTATTACATCATTATTATTCTAACTATGTGCTCAAATAGGTCTGTGGCGGCCGATGTACTATAAAACAAAGTATTGTTAATATCAGGTCTTTAGCGTCAGGCCCTGTGTCTAGCAGTGTACAATGACACGATTGTACTTTTGACTGATCGGAGCACCGTGGCGTATGGTCTGGTTCTTCCATGGGATATGATGACATGCAAAAGACTATAATGAGTATTATATTTTAAATTATATGTGCATTTTAAATAGGCAAAGCTATGAACAAATAAGTACGTGAAAGACTGTTGAACTTCCCTGTTTGACAGTTATCAGCTAATTCTTGGAAATCCCAAGCCAAAATATTTAGCGGTATTAATTTTCCTCTGAGGCTGAAGACGGAGGAGACTTTAACTCCAGTCCTCGGTAATTCCTAAACAGGAATGACCCCTCAGGAAAGTCAGGCTGAAACATGCTATCCTTCTCCTTCGTTATTTTTCTTTGATTCCATGTAAACCATTCTGCGCTGAGTGGTTTATATACTCCAAATGTCTCCTAAAACACAGAGGGATGTCCCGCTCCCAGCCTCTCACCTATCCGTTCCAGCTTCCTTGCTGAACGCCCCATTCTTTCTGCTACCACAGCAAGGCAGCCGCTGGCAATTAACTTTCCAGACTGCACTTTTAGGTTTTTCTAATATACCTGTCTCTAAGTATACCTTATCCTTTCTCCCTGCTTGTGGGGAGGGAGAAATGAAAAGGAGTGATGTATTAAAGCAAATGCAAGTTAACGCTGGGTCACCTGCAGTCTGTTCAACCAGTTCCTGGTTACATTAGCATTATCTTGCCCTGTAGCTGGATGTTTCTAGCTGGGTGTATTGCCCATGCGTATGGGTGACAAGAGCATGGGTGTGAAGACGAGTACCTTTCCCCTGCTCCAGAACCACCCCTAGGACGATGTTGTTGTGCTTTTTGGACATGAGCTGGTTTTCTGCTTTAAACTGCAGTGTGCTGCAGGGCTGTACCAGCTCGTCTTAATTAGCGGACAGCAGTGATTGCAGCACCGTACTCTGCTATATGATTTGGGCATGTTGCAAGTTCCCTCATTGATGAAATTGCGATGAGGGGTGATAAGGTTCCCTCTCAGGCAGTGATGGACATTTAAAATGCTCCAAAGTACCCGCGATGATTACTCAGGTTGAGTGAAAGGCCTGAGAAACGCCTGTGAAATGGTACTCACTGCCACAAACTGCTTTATAATCCAGCCTGGCTTCCCTGTCTAGCAGTAGGACGGTTGCAGCACCCTGATTCTTTGTAGCCCACCCCATCAGCGGTCCCTGAACTGAATACGGTTTTGGGAGGTGGCAGGATATTGCACACTAAGCTGTTTTTCTCAATTTTGATTCAGCAGTGTAACTCAGTATCTCACACTAAAAAGACTTTCCATTGGTATTCATGGCTCATATAACAGCTCCTCAACTGTTTCCTGCGGGTTCGGAGGGAAAGGATCTTTCCATGCATAATTTAATCACATTCAGCAGTGCAGCAGTTGGATTTTTTTTTTGTTTTCCACAGAAAATCTGTAACATCTTGTTAGTTAAATCTTATACTTTTAGAACTGTCAGTGAGCTTGCTTATCTTGTTCATTCAGATAAACACCTCTCAACATCCTGTTTTTCTTATGTCATACGAACAGGAAGAGAACGATTGTTTGAGATGTGCGTCAGTCATAATTGTAACCAGGCAGCCATGTTACCCTCCCCATTGCCATAGAAACCAACAAATCTCGTCAAACATGTTGGTGGTGAGCTGACAGGTATCCTTTCTTTTCTACTTAACCTCCCAAGAACTATAACTTTGCAAGTCATGTGTAGGACCTCTCAAAGATTTTTTTTTTATTTTATCTAAGAGGGTGCACCTATAAATTTTGCAAGTGAATAGCCATCGCTACTTTTATCTTAAGTAGCAGCGATATCTTTTATTTGGCCTTGTATCTAGTAATAGTAACACTGAAAAAATCCAGTGCAAGCTGTTTAGTCTGTGGTAGCGCAGTGTGAAGTATTGGGCAAGTTTTTGCCTGAGCCTGCGTGTAATGTCTGTGACGTGTCCTAGAGAAGAATGGTTTGAGCCAGCCCACTTATGGAAAAACATTTGGCTATTTTGCAATCACTTAAAGGTGACCTGGAGAGCTTTGTGCATGGAGGGAGCAGATTCAGCGTTTGGGGCACACTTCGGAGTAATTGGAACTGTTCCTGGCACCTCAGGTTGGGATTTTCAAAAGCAGCAACAGGAGCAGAGTTATGTATGAAGAACACGTTGTTTGAAGATTCTTGCTTTCTCTGGCAATATTGAGTATCAGTACTGGAGACAGAGTTTTAACGTAACACTCTGAGATGTAATTAGCTATAGGAAGAAGAAGGAATTTTTTAGTGTAGGAATTTTACCATTATTTTCTTCAACATAAGCAAAGTAGCAATTGCACTCTGCCTGTGGAGAGCTTGATCCGGCCTGGACAAATGGGTCTTCTCCACTTTGTTTACTTGAGCCTTTTAATTACATTATATGTAACCCGAAGGGAAGCTGAAAAGCTACTGTAGCAGCCATATTTTTGATTAGAAGACAGCTGTGATATTTTCTCAAATTAGCATTTAAAGCAAATCAGTTTGGTTCGATATACTGCCCAACAAGAGCGTGGATCACGGATGCCCACATCTGCCCTTACTTGCGCGGCTGTTACTCATAGCCTGTCTCCCCATGCAGGCAGAGGAGGAGGAGGGAGGAGAAAAGGAGGAATGCACGGAGCTGGTAATAGTGTTGGAGACATCATCTCATGAACACACAGCCTGAGGGACAGAAAATAAGCCAGCTGTGACTGGGAACTGCTGGCCTGGAGGGGGTGATTGTTAGTTACCCACTGTTACCTGTGCCTTGAACGAATGGCCAAGGAAAGAGCAGCAGAGGGAAAAGTGAATTTCCTAGCAACAGACTTCAGGAAGGCAGGTGGTGACTTCCAGGACACGGTGCTGCGTGATGCAGGGCACCATCATTCAGCATCTGAGAGTGAGAGGTGAAATACTGCTGGTGGGTTGGTTAGCGTGTCTTCCTTTTATCCTCCCCCGGTGCTCAGGCTGACGACGTGGAAGTAAACAGAAAAAAAGTAGCATTCGTACGTAATTCCTACATATCTACATTTACAAAAAACTGACAGAGATAAAATCTGAAGAGGCATTCGTTTCAGTTTTCTGTATCTTTCCTCTCAGCAGATCTGTTAAGGCTAAAAATACCCATGCATTGGGGGAGATGACACTAATTATCTGCTGCAGACTTGAGCTTTTTTTTTATTTTGTTTTTTAATGAATGGGAAAGATTCGTACAAGTTTTAACGTGTTGGGTAGAGCATATGAAGAGGAACTCTCACACAGATACTGGAAAACTGTGCATTTCAAAGTAAATACTTAATAAAAGCACTAAGTGGCAAAATGTACTGTGTTCTTAAATTTCTTAGCCTTGTTCCGATAGTTGTGCCTTCCTCCTTCGATTCGGCCTCTGTCAAGCATTGGGCAATAAAAGCTGTGGGCTTTTTCCTTTCTGGAAAAGTTAGTTTCAGTTGTAATTGCAAGATGCTGATCTTGTCTCTAATACCCACCGTTAATTGGAGCTTTTACTCAGCTGACAGCTCTAGCTTCTGCCAGTCAATCTGTGTGCTAAGGAAAGAATTAGAGCTGTTACGATAACCCGACTCCAGAAAGAGAAAGTGCCAGAAAACTTGGAGGTGCTGCAGTCTTGTTTCCCCCCCCCCTCATTTTCTACTGGTAGAAGACTGGTCAGTGTATTGAGATCTACAAAAGCAGTTTTTATAAAGATCTGTATTTATGACGTGCACCCCTGCTTTCCCTGCACGTAGCTCTGGCATGATCTTCCTCTCTTAAGCAGAACTTGTCAGTGTTTTCCAGCAGTGTGGTACAAGAGTTTTCAGCACAGTTTCCCCATCCCAGGTGAGCTGCAGCCCTACGTTCCCATGAGAAAGCTCAGTTGCACCTTTATTTGCTTCGCTCAATAAGCTGGACTCTTCACAACTCATTACAGAAAAATGTTTCCATCCTCACTTCTATGTGACACAAGATTTGGAGTGTCTTTTGAATGTTTTGTTAAAGCGTTTCAAGGTACAACTTGATAGAAAGCTCACGTGAACCCTAACTTAGGTGAAACTCTCCTTAATTTAAGTAGAAATTAAGCATTAATTAAAAACGGGATTAAAAAGTTAGGAAATAGACCCGAGCCCAGTGAAATGCTTCCTTAGTTGATGTGTATGGAAATTTTTGTGTCAGCTTCATTGGGTGAGAATTTCATCCGTGGGCCTGTTCCGTCAAGGAGATACTAGGTTTAAAGCTTTGGCTGAAATAAGTTGGTGTCACTTGGGATAGGTTAAAATACATGGACTTCTTCAGCTGAAGGTCTGAGGCTTTGTGTTGGGGTACTGAAAGTGCACCACGTGTTTTTAGCTGTGCATTTTAACATGTGCTTAAACACAGTCTAAATACTTTGCTAACATCAGGTCTCAACATGTAGAAGTTTCTATTTCAACTTCTATTTTTAAAAACAATTTCTCATTTTGGATACTTAGAGAACAAAGTTTCCTTGAACCTGATTATCTATCTTCAGTGATCGGAATGGTCTCAGCTAGTAAAAAAACAACAACAAAGTGAATTTCGACTTTACTGAAAGGGTTATTTTAATATCCTTCTGAAGTGGTGGCAGAAAAGCTGACGTATTCTTCAGGCTCAAGTTGTCTTTCTCAGGTGTAACCTACAGATTTCTTTGGGCGATTGGGTTATCCAGCCACAGGTGAAAACAAATTCTGTGTCTGATATTAAATACCTGAATCAGCAGTACCAGTTATGGAACTGTGTAGATAACAGAAATAGAAATCCTTAGGAGCTAGGAGAAGCAGGATGCCCTTGGTGCCTTTCACCTTGCTGAGAGGGGTGAAGCTGCAGCACTTCTGATTCTGTAAAGGGCCTTGTTGCCTGGTCCGTACTGGTGGAGTTCAGCAACGTGACCGTACACACCGGCCTCAGAAAGGGAGAGGTTCTGGCCCCCATTCAGCACCTGCTGATGCTTCTTCAGTACGCAGAAGTGAGGAACGGGCAGAAGAAAATGTGGGAATGGTGTTTAAACAAGAATCAAACTATTGTTACTGTTCTAAAAAGAAAGTTGGATGGCTTCAAAACATGTACTATGGCTTTTTAGTATTAACAGTTGGGTTTTTTTCATGGAAAACTACTTAGGAGAGGCAGTTAAAGGTTCTTAGGTTTAGAACTTTGGGATTTCCAGACATGTCTGGAGAGGAGAAAAAAATATATCTTTTTAGCTTTATGATAGTACTCTGCATCTGATGCTTCTTCCCCAAACTGCAGTTCAGTCCTCTAGACCTGCTACCACTGCTGTTCCTGACAGTCTCAGTACTAAGTAGCCCGAAAATAAGGACATAGGTAAGAAGTTCCCCCTTTTATCCTGGACAATATTAGTTTTCTTCACCTTTGCAGGATTGATAAGCTTGAAAGAAGAAACTGTTAGTTTTCTGGAGTGCTGTTTTAAATGTTGTTTTTAAACTCCTGAATTTCCATTTCCATGGAAAGTGCCGTTAACTTAGTGTAGGGACATTGACTTGTGTCCTGGCTATGACGGATCCCTTCTGTTCCTGGGCTTGCGGAGGTGTGGTAAGACAGCCCCCACTGCTCAGCAGCGGGGTGTGAGAAATGGCTCATTCCACGGCAGCGAGTGTTGTCGGTGCTTCTGGGAGCATGGTGACTCGCTCCTTACCCTTCCCTCCTCAACACTGAGATGTTTTATGGGAACAAAAACCATTTCTCTTTATCACTGAAAAAATGCATGGAGCTGTTGGCTAAAGTAAGTAAAAATAGCTTGGCTGAATTTTTGCAGGAAAAGAAATATTTTATGATGTAACTGTTTTTTGCTTAAATAGGTTTGAACACAAGAACATAAGCCATGGTTTCGGCAGGACGGTGATCCACCGAGCTCAGTGTCTTCAGTCACGTCTCTGGCTGTGCCTGGCAGTGAAGATGTAGGGAGAGGGTGTAAAAAATTAGAAGGGAATGAGGGAGTGCAGTGCTGTCCTCCCCTCCAGGGTGTGCCCTGGCTCCCATCAGTCCAGAACTCCGAGTCCTCCTGTGCCAGGGATTGTATTGTCATCTTGGTGCTTAACAACCCCTGGTATTGAGATTATAGCCCATCTAACAGATGAGGAAACCATTAGAAGTGTTGCCAATTACTTGCAAAAGGCAACGATTGTTATACTTTTAGGCTTTTATTAATTTTTATTAATTTTTATTTCCTTACCTGCCTAGAAAGCAGCTTCTTGGTATTATTTTTAGAATTGCCACTTATATAAAAATAGATGCACTTCTCCTTATCAAGCCAGGGTGTATTGAAAGTATCCAAAAATGGCTTCTGTTTGTTTGAGGTGGTGACCCACATGCATGTTCAGACCGACGGTGTGAGATGCTCTCCTTTGCCGCTGTGCAAGGGGAAGGGATGTTTTTGCTCCCCGAGATTGGGTCATCTCAGGCACTGGGTGAGGATGTTCCCAAAGCTGGGTAACTTCTTGGTTAGGTTACGTTTTTGTTTCTTTAGTTGGCACCAGATCTGAAGGGCATTTTCTGCTCACGCGCTGCGTGCCATGCCTAGATGTTGTTGCTGTTCAGGTGTCTGTATGCGCCAAGTGGGAGAGGAATGTGAGTGCCCCTTGGGGCTGATGCGGGGTGGGGGAGAGGAAGGTCCTCGTCTGGAGTACCAGGGGTGGAGGTGTGCTGAGCCTGCCTGCCTTACATGGCGGTGTCTGGTAAGCAACTGTCCTTTCTCTCCATTGACAAAAAGCACCAAGAAAATAAGAGGAAAATGTAATTGGCTGTTCTGCTCAGACAAGCAAGCCTTTTCTTTTAATGAGAGTGCATTTTGTTTGATCTGTGTTTTTTGGGGGTTAAATGATGAATTTTAGCCATTATGAAAACAAAACCCATGGTTATTTGTAAGGTTTGTTTTATAAGAAGCATATGTGTGCTTTATTATTCTTTTGCTTGAAGTGTGGGGATTGTTTTCAGTTGGGAGGTTGCATTAGAAGAATGTGAACTTCTGACTCACTGAAAAACAGAGCATGTATTAGGGAAATCGTGAGGTTTCCTATTATGTTTTCATAACTCAAATTTCTCAGAACGGAAGGGATCTGTTTTGCCCTTAGTTAAAGAATGACTTTTACTGCCATTGAGAAAGAATGGATTCTTTTTCTAGAAAAACTTCTATTGCTTTCAATACACTTTTACTCTACCCACTATTCTTCATTTCCCTTTCTCCTCTCCAGCATGGCAGTTTCTCTTTCTCAGTGTTTTGCCTGTGCAACTCATTCTCCAGCTGTATTTCTGTTCGATCTCTAAATTTTGACATTTCAATAACGATGTAGTCAGCAGCATAGACCAAGGTATGGCTTAACGTAGTGATCCCAGGAAGGGGTAGGCTCAGCTAGTGGCATCTGAGAAATTCCAGCTTTTCTCTAGAAGAATCAAATGAGAAACATGAAATCAGCATTGAATGCATAGCTGGATGCTTTGTGATAAGCTTTTGCAAGGATGTTAGAGAAAATACGATTCGTAGAGCTAACCCTGTGATATAGTATTGCATGTTGTCACATTAATACAGTAGATCAAAACCAGAGACTACAATTGCTGGCCTGTACCTTGCTATCCTGCATGCAAGGTACATGATTGAATTAGATGTTTCTATTAAATCAGGTCTGTTTGACAGATGGCGAAGAACCACCAGAAGATAAGCTTCTAGGGTACTGACCTCCCCCCTAAAGTGAAGCAAAATATTCCTGCTTTTGAAATAACTGTCTCATTTGAATTGAAATGAAGCTTTCCCCCCTGCTTTTGATACAGGGGGAGAACTGGGGTAGAGGGAATTGTTTTGGGTTGACCTGACTTTTTTGTCTGGCCTATGAACCAAAACATAAACTGGTTCTGCAGTTCGAATTACTGTCTGGACCACATCGTGGCAGTGCATTGGGTGATGTGAACACCTCTATTTCAGTAACGATTCCAGCCGTGGGGTACTTCATCTGCTGTAGAGAGACTGCAGGGGCAGCCCAGCTGTGGCCTACAGATCTCCTCTCCTCTGGCAAGCGGGAGTAGATGACTGTCATGTAAGGGCATCACAGGGCTGGAAGAAATGTATCACAACAGTCACAGCTGGTCGACATATGGAGAAATAAGGAGCCATTCATGTTAAATGAGGATTCTGGCTACTGAACATGAGCTGATGTTCATAATCAGGCAATTACAAGTGAGGAACTTACTGAGTTTTGGGTTTTTTTCCCTCCTTTTCCTTCCCCTCCCGTCTGATGCAGATATTCCACTGGCTGTATTAGTGCAGAAGGTGAATCCGAATGTGTGAATGAAGAACTGGAGGAACAAGTAATGAATGCTTTTCCTTTGGTGAACCTAGACTCACAGACCTCCCAAAAGGCTAAATCTTTAATGTTAAAATTATAGGGGAGGTGTGTGGTGTATGGCGTTTTTAAGACTGTGGTAGCTGCATGTGGTTACTTCCCTTCTGAGATCTGAAGCGTTCTGTGTGGTGGAGTTCAAAGCTCTGTCGATTAGAAAGCTGTAGCTAAAATTGGAAACCGAGCCAAAGGCTGGAGTGAGCCAGACATACCTTATAAAGAAGGACCCTCTCTGTCTTGTTGCTTCATTTCCTTGTTGTTCGAATTCAGCTAAACCCACATAGTTATACGTTTAAAAAGCATATTTGTCTTTTGTGGGAGACGCAGTTAAGGAATGGTAGCTGGGCATGGTGAGTGAATTTTGGAGCCCTAGAAATTGTGCTAAAGCAGAGCAATTTATTGCTTCTGAAATGAAATAGTTTTGTGACATCTGATCCTCTTGTAGATTTTGCACTGGAGGATTCAGTGGTGGGATGTAATTAACATTTAAATTGATCAGGCTCTTACAGGCAGCATTCCTCTGCCTGTCTGCAGACACTGGTGCAGGAGACATTTCCCTGGGAGTGAACAGCTCTGGGGTGCTTTTATTCTTAGTGGGAGTCTCATCACTGCAGTTGGTGGAGATCAGGATGGATCACCAAGTGGTTACTCCTTAGTCATAGTGTTCTTGGAAGTGAACGGTTATCATTCCTGGAAAGATCTGTTTTTCCTAAGACACAGACTCTGCCTTGAGAAAGTATTAAAGAGCCTTTGACCTCCTTGCTGCAGATGCATCTGAAATAGGAGTGGACACTCTTGTGAGTGAAAATCCTCCCCATCCCCAAGATGATGCTAGTTTATATTTAAAAGTAACGTACAGGGGTGGAGAAGGATGCATTGGAAGTTCATCCTGGTCATGACGTTACTGGAATGGGAGTAATATTTCTGAAAAAAATCAATCTCCCTTAAGACAACTGTAGACAATTTAACTGGTAATGACAAGGTATCCAAGAGCCATAGACCCCCTCGGTTCAGGTGAACTTGCAGGTCTGATCAGAAGATGACGTGGACACTCGTTGGATAATTGATGCGCAGGGTGCACTGCCTGCACAGGTCCACGCTCACTTCCCTGTCCCTGAGAGTACATTTGTTAAGTGCTAATTTGGGGACAACTGTGGGCATTGGGTCCCAGGTGCTCCAGCAGCATCCACAGACATTCACTCACGTGTGACGAGTCCGAGCCGGCCCCCAGCCATGGCTTAGGACCCAGACCTCACTTGAAGCGACGTGTGTTTTGGGGCATGGAGGTGTGGGGAGAATACAGGGCAAACACGGTGGTTGCCCAAGGGTTGCTAAAGCCCTTGCATTGGTACTGGTTGTCTTACCATGGTTTCTTGGTAGTTTGGAGCTCTGCCTTCTTGGCTGCTCGCTAAGTTGTTTGGTTTTTGATTCTTTATGGGGAAAACTACGTTTTTATTTACCACTTCACTCCCAGTTATAACTTACTTGGTACAGTGCCATGTCTATTAAGCAAGACCCTTTATGACTTTTATATTCAGAAAGTGAACGGAATGAGAACAGGGAAAAACTGACCTTGGATTTGCAGAAAACGGTGGCTGTCTCAGCTGTACTCCTGTATCAGTGTGGACGCAAAGCAAGCAGAGGTTGCATTTCATTGTGGGTGAAGTAGGAAATACGATCCTTGGCACTGTTTGGAAAAATACAGGCAAATTACAGCAATGCCATTAAATGTCATTTAGAACACGTGTTCTCAATAAGAAATGGAGAATGGATTGGTGCAAGGGGGATGGAGCAGCAATACCAACAAACCCACTTCTCAGGATACTGCATCTCTCAAGTTCTGACCGGCTGAAAAAAACACGTCCCGCCTCTGTCTTTTGCAGCTTCTGATGCACTAATTAACCTTCACTCTTCCCTCCCTCTGAGACCAAGGAAGAGAGTTACATTAACTTTGCTGCCAGGTTATGTTTTAACTGGATACACCTACGATGGAAACATGACAGTTATTCTGAAAGAAACAGGAATAAGCAAGAAGTTGCCCAAAGTGCCCAGCTCTGGGGAGCATGCTTCGTAGGGATGCTCTGGGGCAGTGGGTGGTCTCTCGTCCTCTGAATTTCTGTTTTCAAAGAGATTTCCCCCTTTCGTTCCTAGGTTTGTCGGAGGTCTCGTCTCCCGCTCGCATTGCTGTCAGTGTTAAGCATCTCTTGAAGGCAGGTCTTCAGCACGAGGGATGTTGTGGCAGGACCAAACACTGTTGCAATAGCATAATCCTAGCTTTTTTTAAAAAGTTATTAATCTATATCATATCTGTTTTGATTGGTGACTGTTAATTCTAGTATGTATGACATCTTTACCCGCTCCATGGTTATGCAGCATGTTAGGTATCTCTCCCCAGACCCTGGGGTAAATCCAAGTAAGAACAAATTACTGAAAAAGCCTCCTACAAAGCAAAAGGAGAACGGCACTGCCATGCCCCGCCAGCCAATACCCACATATTCACGTATCATGCTTTTTCTGAAGTCATTCTACTTATTTTAAAATAATATAGCACTTCACTTTTTGTTTCTTTATTGTATCTACTTCCTCTTTTTTTTAATTTACAACCCAGAATTTTACAATGCGTATTGCATAATACTTGTATGTTCTAAAATTGTTTTTGTATCTTTTAAATGTCATTTCACATTGTTAGGAGAAATTCCATATGGAATCATTTTCTCAAGCTCAGAAATACTTAAGCAAGATTAGAAGGTTTATTTGTGTTACATGTGCTCATTAAAAGTAAGCACAGCAAGAAAACCTAGAAGGTGTAAAAATCTGTGAGTTTCTATGGAATAATTTTGTAGCTTTTTAATTATATCAGCTTGTTCTTAGAGATTCAAAATCTGTCACTAGAAAATGTATCCGTTCGTTTTTTGCATCATCAAAGTGGTATTATTTCTGTTCCCTATCAGCCTTCTCTTCTGTGAAATTACAACATACTTGGTGTGAACTACAGACACTTTTCTGAAAAAACTTGAGACAAAGTAGGTTTTGATAGTGACTTTGATTAATTCTTAATCCACATAGCATACTATTTGTTGGTTTTCAGATGTAATTTAAATTACACAGTATTGGGTGTACCCACCATGCTGCTGAAACAGGAGCTGGCTGAGTAACTCTGCTCCCCCACCCACCCCCACTTTATGCATTGCCTATACATTTATATATTTAAGTTTTTAAGTGCATATATTTTAGTTTTTAAGTGCAAATGGGCTAGCTGCACTTATGGTGACATTGGTGTGTCTAGAATCTTTATTTTCCTTTCAGAAAAATATCTCAAAGGCTGTTGAGATTAACAGGAGTTTTCACAGAGGACAGATTTTGGGGATTTATTGGAGCAGAAGGCACACAGAACAGTAGATAATAGTAAAAATTCACTGGTGGTTTACTGGGTGGGTTGGATTTGTTATACATTCATTAAAATCCTGTTAATTTGCAAGGCAGAAGTATAAGCTGTCTGCCCAAAGAAGACTTAACCATTAGCATTTTGTTCTTGACCTTTTCTGTCTATGAATTTCAGCTGTAATTGACCGCTTGGTGGATGTGATCCTACATTTCAGTCACATTAGCCTCCTTTTTTTTTGGAGATTTTTTTTTTTTTTTTTTTGCATTCTCTATCTTTTAATTATTTGACTGTAATTCTTCCAGATCTCGGGCCATGGGGCATTTAATGGCTTTTGCCACAAAGAAAAAGTGTTGAGAGATTTTTTCATTGGTAAATTCCTCCTCTGGGGTTGGGTGTCTCACTTTCCCCATGCGAGACACACAAGGAGCCTCAGTCAGAAAGTGGGTTTCTCTTGCCAGGGCGTTTCAGCAGAACCGGTCAATAACGCAGCAGAATTTTGCAAGGACGCAATAGCAAAACCACTGCTTTACCTCACCAGCCCGCAGGCACTGCTTTTGTTGTGATCACAGCAGGTTTTGAGTGATGTATGCACAAAGGAAAAAGAGAGAATGAACAGAAAGTAGTTTATGGCTTTCCTCAAAGGCGCTTTCCTAACTCAAAAATATAAGCCTTGTGGTTTATATGGTTTTGAAATTTAACCACAGATATTGAGAACTGGAAAAGATTTCATTTACCATCTCCTCCAATTTTGGTACCAGATTCAGGGCAGAGGAAATTTATTTTCAGAATGAAAAAAATTGAAAGGAAATATATTAATGTCAATACTCTTAAAACAGGAACATGCTATTTGGAGAAACTGTCAGGTGAAGAAATGGAGGTTTTGTGTCTTGATGGAGTGGGTGCAGGTGTGTCTTTTTGAGATCTCCACCAAAGTGCTATAACCTTGCTTTGGTGGGGCTTTGACAGATATTTTATGGTCTGCAACCCCCTTTTTTTGAGCTGTGAAGGATCAGTGTCAGACTGAGCACTTGCTCTTCGAGCTTGGTCTAGGAACTGAATGGGATCAGCTGCCTGGGGCACGTCTCAGCCTCTCCAGTTTGGGAGCATGGTAGACCTGGCCATCCTTGGCTGCTCACAGCTGGGAGCAGGGAAAGCTGATGCTCTCCTACTTGCCACACTGTTTTATATGGCCTCATCCTTGTTTTGTTTGTTTTGCTCATTGAATGACCCTTGCTAATAGCTGGATACCTCTTCAGTATGTAAGAGTCTCTGCAGAATTTAACTTTTCTTTAGAAGTGGAGATTCTGGGTGTTCTTGGTGTGACATATGAAGGCATTTTTCTGGCCTCTGTGACCTATCCTTGCTTTTGCAGGCACTGTTCTGTCACTGTTTTAATACGTGTATCTTAGTAATTGCTGCTTCTTGCTCCTACTACTGTGGCTGGAGGCCGCTCCAGAATTTTCCTGTTCTTGTCCTCTGAGTTGAGCCCAGATGCATTTGTGGTTCAGTCACTTTGCTTTGTTCTTCCTTCCCTTTATTTCTTCCTCTCTCCCTTTTGTGTTGGGCAGTCGTCTGCTCTCCAGATTTGTTCTGGAAGGCTTGTGAAACTCCTTGTAAGGTCCTGTCCTTTTTCCTTGGATATCCTGGCATTAGTTTCCTGCTGCTTCTCTGGTTCCTTCTCGGATGTGGATGAGCAGGATCCTATCTGATATTCAATGGGAACATAACGGTACTATTATTGCTTCTTTATCCATGCCAAAGACAGTCATTCTCACTCTTTAGGGGTGCCAGGAGAACCAAGAGAAGACCAGTCCACCAGAGGCCCTGCAGAAGGAAGAATAGAGGAATTCTTCATTTCTTTCAGTAGCCAAAATGATGTGGACCTTCACATTTACATCTTCTGTCCTAGCTGGAGGGTAGCTAGATACAATAGCTCAAGGTCCAGCATGAACTGCAGTGGCTTTCCACTCTGGTGGGACTAGGCAAAAGCATAATGTTGCTTTGTGCTCTCGTTTATGTTTGGTTCTAGGAGTATCTGCTCGTCAGTTATTTTGTCATGTTTAGCCTCTGACTACATTTCATCCTTAGGTACTTCCAAGGCTTTACGAGGTAAGGAAGGAAACAGCACTGTTCTGACACTAGCATACCGCAGTTAATTTGTCAGTGTTTTCTGTCCTTGTTCAATCCCCGTTCTGGAGAATTGAGTGGGATTTTCCTCTTTCTTACGCACAGACTGAATGGAGAGCAAAACCTTTTGGTCAGGTCATGCCAGAAGATGGGTGGTTGCCCTCCCCGTGGTTGACATTCTCCTGCCCCAGTGGTTTGGCACTGGCCTCCACCGCTGCCTGGCTGGCCCGGCTGCCCAACGCCGGGGCTCGGCAGCGTCCCGAGACGTTTCATAGAAATAACTACATTATGGGTGCGTTCACTTCCAGGGTTTGGGGAGGGGGAAGGTTGCTTCCTACTTACCCATGCTTGCACAGTGGCATGCTGGCAGCATGCTGAGTCGTTTAAAATTGACTGGAGAGACCATTTTCATGCATCTATGTATTGAAAAAACAGTAAGATCGGATTTCAGTTACAGGGAGGTAAGGTAGGAAAAAGTCACGTAAGAAAAGGGCTTGTTTTGTTGATTGAGGTTTAGAAAGCTTTTTAACAAGTTGAATTATTGGCTGTATCTGAAGTGAAACACTGCTTTCCTAACTGCTCTCATTTCCTGTGTCATTCCGGCTTGTTCACTGCATTAATTACAGTTCAGATTTACAGTGTATTTGGTTACACACTAGGTTGCATTCTAATTTTTTTTCCTCTGTGTATATAAATTTCTTTGGGAGTCAGGCCAAGAGGAGAGCGTGTATATGTGCATGCACACACACATGGGCTGAATTTGACTGTTAGTTGCTAATTTTGTGGGGACCAGGGATCTGGATCTTCTTCTGGTTTTTTGTAAAAAGAGACTTTTATTTTTCCAAAGGAGAAGCAGCAGCTGAGAACAGCCAGTGTTTGGAGAGTTCAAGATTTCAGAACAACCAGAGATGAGAGAAAATATTATCTTATGAATTGTAAATGTGGCATTTTTAATTTGGCTGGTGTTTTCCAGAGGTTAGTGGATGACGGGAATACTATCATTCTCTTGGCTTGACCAGTAATCAGCTTGCTACGTAAAATATTTTATAAATGCAGTGCTTCGGAGTTTAGTTGGATGAGGTGGAGCTTTTCACAGTTCAAGTAGCTTTTTGTGACCTGAAATATGAAGTGAGATGGGATACTATGCAAGAAATCTAGCATTTGGAAATGAGCTATTTAGGAACTGTAGAACGCAGAAGCTGATTGAAAGGATGTTTCTTTTTCAGTTTAACATTTTTCTTTTGACTTTAAGAAAACATAAGAGGCAGTGCACTAAATAAATGAGGAGTGTTTTTGTAGAACTCATTCAGATTTTTAAATTGGTTCTTCACATTTAAGCTGTTGATGCAGTAGAAGATTTTCATTCAGAATATTTTGAGTCATGGTTTTGTAAATAAATGACTGTGAATTAAATAGAACCAGATATCAAAAATGTTACTGCTTTTAAAGTTAAATATTCCTAAACATTTGGTTCAGAAATACTGGTATGATGAATAATGGTATGAGGAATAATCCTTCTATGATGAATGATAATAGATACAAAATAACAACTGAATGCAAGTTCTCAAATAACTGGGTGAATAGTAAAAGAGAAAAATTCCAAATAACCTTCTTTTGAAATAATTGATCACTCTTTTTTTTAGCCTTGCCACAAATCACAGCAGCATTTCATCTTTCCTCTTCCTCAAACACCATCTTGCCCGAAACACGTCAGAGCCCAGCCTGCTTCCAGCCCCGCGTGGCTGGCCCGGCGCGGGCAGGCTCGGCTCTCCAGCACACAAAGGCTGCCCCGCGCTTGCCAAGCTAATAGAGGCTGATCCTCCCATAAATTCACCCACTCGCGTCTTCCATCCACAGGTTGTGATGAGGTTAACACTTTAGAGCCATTTCATTAAAAATTAGTGTGTTGGTAATCCTTTCCAACCTGTGCAAGATGCTTACTCTTCTGGGACCATTTTGTTTTAATATAAAAAGGGGGAGTGGTGGGGGGACCGGTGGGGATGTATTTGATGCGTAGCAGCAGCAGCATGATTTAGTTGTAAATGCACCAATACAGCTTTTCAGTATTTGAGCCCGTGTGGGTGTTTAGTTAAAGCCGTGCATGGATGATGTCTGTTATTTTCTTAGGATTTCAGAGTGAGGGATTTTAGCACTTTAATCCTGACTGACAGTTGGAAGGTTGGTGGTTTCAAACACAGTGGCATGGAGTAGCTGATTTCTCTTCGGTGAAACAATGCACCAGTGTGTCTAGGCTGCCTGTACAGAGCCAATAAATCTGTTTTGTTTTGTTTTTCTCCCCCCTTTTCTCTCTCTCCCTCTCTCTCTCTTCCCCCTCCTCCAGGCCAAGACCCACTCCTATTGCTGAAAACCCTTCAGCTTCTCTGGACAAAGAAAGAGATGAAGAAGGTAAGGCTGAGCGTCCCCTCCACGCTGCAGTTAATAACTGCATGCAGAGCATGTCCAGACGCAGAACGCTTAGGTCAGACCTGCAATTCTTCATGATTGCTTTCAGTTCCAGCACACAGGGGAAGAGCCTATGCATTTGCAGCACGAAGTGAAAAGAAAAGGTAGCTCTGTGTGATGTGAAGCAGCTCAGGGGCTCATATAAAAGAGCTGAAGTTTACAGGGCTGAGTTACAGAGGGGAAAAAAATCAAAGTTGCTTTTGTTTTCTTTTAAACACTTTTTTTGTCCATTAAATGGAGGATCTTTTGGGGGAGGGAGAAGAATACTTCTAGTAGCTGAAAAAACGAGGGTTGAAGTCAGTAGAAAAGTGCTCTTTGCCAAGTGGAATGATATCAAAACCTTCATAGTCAAAGTATTTTTTACTGTTTTTTCTGATTTGGTTTGGTTTTGCCTTTTAGAGTGGTGAATGCAATTTGCACTGCCTGTCGAAAATTAATGCTATATTTTTATACAGCACCCCATGGGTGTGGAGATTTCTCATAGGGAGTAAAATATATTTCATCTAAATTCGGGAGCTTGAAAACTAACAAAAACACTAGATGCATCAGCTTAGTGGTGAGTTTCCCATGTTTAACTCTGCGTTGTTCAGGCAGGTTCATAGCCGAGATGTTTTTTTCTAAAAGACCCAAAAACCTGTAGCTCACCACATAGCCACGTGGAATGTGTCCTATGTGAAATGGCTGGTGTGGCTGAATACCTTGGTGTACGTGCTCCATCCTAGGTGTCTGGAGTGTTTAGTCATTGTCCTCGTCTGCTGCACTTAGACTTTCCATTACTGATAGTCTGTGGTTCCCAGCCGGAATAATTAAACAACTGGAAACACAGTGTGAGAGGTGCCTTTCCAAATGGTCAGTCACCGACATAGACTTGAGCTCAGCAACTCTGAAGCCTTGAGCTTTCTATCAAGTTTTGTTAGAGTTGGAGGAAAAAAAATATTATTTGTTAAGTCTTGAGGGCAGTTAATCCCACAAAACAACAGTAGGAAAGAGTAATCATCAAAATCTCTGTACTGTGTACCCTGGGATGTGTGTGGATTGTGAAGAAAAATACTCTGAAAAAGACAAAGCCTCCCATCGACGTGTCCTTGGGCAGAGAGCACCGCAGCTTTCCTGCTGAGGGTGGAAAAGCTTGAGGATCCCCATGAGTCACACTTGCAGCTCCGCTTACTCAGTTTGTTTCTGGAACGGTCATCCCAGTGAGACGCGTGGTTTTGCAGAGCGTGCAGGCTGCAGCTCCCCGGTGGGGCAGGTCTGTCCCCCTCAGGCCCACCCTTCAGCCAGCGCCGCGTGGCTGCGGGCACGGGCAGAAGTGTGTTTCTGAACCTGGAGGATGCGTTTCTGAACCACGAGGAAAACCTTTTTAGAGAGATGAGGAGGGCTGTGGTGGGAGCAGGCGGTGGAATAGCAGCAGCTGCCTCTAAGGTGGGGAGCACAACACGAATGTCCCCAATGGTTTCTGACACGTGCTCGTCACGCTATCACTGAGATGGGCTAATCCGTGCTGAGGGCATCGCCACCCTTCAGACATGCGGTGCACCCACAGCAAGTGAAGAGACTTTTTTCAGGGGCAGCTGCTCCCCTGCCCTCTGTGTGCAGCTCGAGGTGTGTGATGCTGCTGCTTACATCCACTCTCCAGTTCAAATAAATGAGGGAAGTTGGCTTAAATACAGCTCAGTCTGCTCCATTCACATTTAAATGGCAGGGAGCTTCTTTGCCTTTTGCTCTGTGTGAATGTAAGTCAATACTGTCTATTAACTAGTGTGAATCAGCCCATTGGTCTCAAATCAGTGACCATGAGCAGCAGAAGGAGGGTATCTGTCCATGGCGTGACCTCGGTTCTGGAACATGGTTATAAGAAGCAGTCATTTCCTACATAGGAAAGACAGTTGTGGAATAACCAAGAAGCATGAGCAGACTGCCCTGAGCTATGTAGCTAGAAATAAGGGACCAAAACTGAATGAAGGAGTATGTAGTTTGAGCATCAGCAAAATTTTCCTATTCCCATGATCTGTCAGGCTGTAGAAATCCCCCAAGGAGCATTCCCTGCCATGGGAATCAATTGAAATGGAAATGGCAATTACACGTTAGAGAGGAATTCTTCTCTGGCAGAGAGACGAGCCAGGCAGCACAGCACTCTTTCCTCTCTGATTTAGGTGTCTCATGCCTTTTATTTTTCCTTTGGTTTTTTCCCCCTCAAGCTATACATACCATAGTTGAAGTCTTCAGATTGCTAGGAAGTTTTGAAGAAGGCTTCTCCCCTGCTTGTCAAAGTTCAGCTAGTTCGAAGTCAAGACTCAGTCTAGATATCAACGGTTAGTGCTCCTGGCAGTTGTGTCAGTGTTTGGAGATGCTCTGCATGTGAAATCAGCCTTGTACTCTCGCAGGCCCTGGTGTCTGCTGGAGCCCATCCTGCCAAAGCCTGGGCTCTGACTCCAGCCCACGGAGGAGCTGAGCGGTGTGGTGAAAGCTCTTGTTCAGTCTAAATGTGCTGAAGTGGGGCTTTGGGGGAAAAAAAGAAAAAAGAAGAGAGGCCATTTATAAACAGTGCAATTTAGTTGGTGATTTGCTTTGTTTTCCTTTGGCTGTTGTGTTGGATATTTGTGGTTGGATAAGAGCTTGCCTTTTCCTTCTGCTGAATCTCGCAGTGAAGTTGGAACCCTATGTTTAACATCGCAAATTCTTGCCACAGGGAAAAATACTTACAGGGAGAAATCTGTTATCAAAAGTCACATCTTTGTTAGTCATCAGCTTTTTCATACTGCATTTGATAATCTAGTGAGAAAGAGACAGTTTCTGTCGTAAACGATAGGTTTTGTGGTTTTTCCAGACATGAAAGACACTATGGAAAATAACTGTCTTCCAGTAAATATTGTCGATGA
This sequence comes from Aptenodytes forsteri, assembly GCF_000699145.1. NCBI lineage: Eukaryota > Metazoa > Chordata > Aves > Sphenisciformes > Spheniscidae > Aptenodytes > Aptenodytes forsteri. Next base: position 807,171 of record NW_008794455.1, on the reverse strand, counting down.
ATAAAAAAGAACAAATTCATTGGCAAATTTTCTGTAGTTTTTCTTTTGTTTTCCATGTCGTTCTTCAAACTTTATGTTGTTTCCATTGGAAGCTACGACTGGGGCCATCATATACAGTAAATTACAAGTGCTGGCTGCAGGCGGGAATGAGCATCTTTTGGATTTTGCTTTTTAGCCAGAAAAGAAAGACAGCAGCTGCTCTTAGTGATTTCTTGTTTTCTGTCTCTGCTTTTGCCTTGCTCAACGCCAGTACATGTACCATGCGGTGAAAGGTCCTGTGTGGGTACTGAAAGATGCCACTTCTTCACCCTGCCAACCCTCTGAGCTCCTTGGAAACTACTTCTAATGTAAACATTATAAAGATATTGCTCAGTACTGCTAATTTATCACTTCTACCAGATGGGTAGTAAGTAGCCTATTAACATTCACAAAGTGAGTGTCCAATTCCTTCACATTTCTAAACACATCACCCTGGGATTCCTAAGATTTATGGCGTGGAGTTTTCCCATGTTCCGAGCCCCTCCTTACGGCCTTTAGACTCACGGAGGTGTGTGGTGCCTGACGTGCAGTGGCAGTAGGTAGTCGACAGCAAATTCCCTGCTCAGGTAGGTTTGGAGGAAAGGAGCATAGATTTGTAGGATGGTAATCTGACAGAGTTTGATCACTGATGTTTGTTTGTTTTTAATCTTGTGTGTAAAATCCAAACTATTTTGATACTCCCAAATATTCCTGTTACGGCAAGGAGCATTATGCCATCGTGGCTGAAGTGGGTGTAAGGTCAAATATGAAAGTCTGTGGTACAAGAACGAGGAGGAGGGGTTTATATGCTTTATTACTTGTGGGTCTGTTAGAAGATGAGTAGGTTTTTGAGCCCGGTTATCTACCTTCAATATTGCCATCTTCCTAATAACACCCCTTTCTCCAGCTCACTTCTTTTCTCCCCCTCCCCCAAATCCCAAGCCCCTTTGTCTGCCCCACAGAACAACTTCTCTGTCTTTATGGGATAATTAGTGTGGACAATTGCTGCTTTTCCCATTGGGTTTGAGGTGCAGTGAGCCATGAAGGAATCTGTAATGACATGAAAAGTCACTGGAGGCGCGGATGGTGGCTGAATAGCAACAGTTACCTCTCTGAATAGATTAAATTAAAAAAAATAAAGCTTTGTGTTCAGCTGGGGGAAGGGGGGATTCACTAATCTTTTTGTACATGACAATGTGGTTTTGTATCTCAGCAGCTCAAGGAAGAAATCAGGCGGGGCTTTGCAGGACTGGAGGACCCATTGGCAGGACTCCTGGACATGCTGGAGAGCAGCAGTGATTGGAAGGGGAAAGGGCATTCCCTCGGGTATTACATCACCACTGAGTTGCAGCTTTGGATAGAAGAGCATCCTGCTGTTCAACAGGTTAGGAAAAGAGAGAGCAAGGAGAGCCGGGAGAGGGCAGTTGGTTTTAATGTCCCTCAAGTGTCCCCAGTTTCACTTTATTCCATAGTCCAACATCTTTTCTGTAGTCTCATACAAACACGGTGTGACGGGTGTGAAATTCGTACTGAGATGTTGTTACCTGTTATATGCTGGCCTGATAAATGAAATAATATTAGAAGCTGTGATGCGAGAGCTCTGTTTCCCCTTCCAAGCTGGGATTTCCATCTTTCCAGATCAAACCACTTTGATCAAGCGTTGATCTTGCAGCCTTTGCCGGGCTGGAGGCTTTCCCACTGGAACTCACATCCTTGCTGTCAGGATAAAACCAATTGCAGTAATCTACACTGCATATTCTTCCAGTTCTGCAAATAGAAGCCAGTTACTGTACAACTGCTTAACTCCTGCCATATGGTGGGGAGCTTTTATCATCGGGAATGCAGAAAATGGTAACAGTATGACTTTTCAGCAGCTGAATGATTAGCTTTGTAACGATGGGTCATCAGATTATACGTCCTAATGTTTACCATTCCTTATGCCTTCATATATCCTGACCTACCGAGTTTTTCTTTTTTGTATGCTTTTGGCTCTGAACTGCACGATACTTTTATATTTGTGCTGTTTCATTTCCCATTTTTCCAAATGGCTCTTTTTAGGTGTTGAGCTCTGCCATTACAGTATCTGCAAAGTGCAGTGAAGTGCTACTGGCACTGAAATTCCTAGGTCATAAGAGAATGATCGTGTAGGAACACAAGGATTAATACTTGTATCTGTGCATCTTTTGACGATGCTTTTGCTTTTCCTGCCCTTCTTGCACCCAGGAGCAAGCCTGGGAATGAAAACTGAATTCTTACGCTGGATAGGTGAGATCTCCCTTGAAGAGAGTTGCTGGGTTCAAAGATTTTCTGCTGGGAACTAGAGGGGAGAATTTCTAAATAGCTGTGTTAGTAAAAGAGGGCGTTTTTCCAGTTTCATATTTTACTTTTGCACAAGGCCATATGCCTTTTCCAGAATTATCCTGCAAACATTTAATGTTTTTAAATTGGATGCTGTGAAAAAAATGTGTATCATATTGTTCTGATTTCTGCTTGCAGACTCCATGGGGAAATTGGAGAATCCCTTCCCAAGGAATTGGCTTGTTCCACTGTTTAAACAAGCTGCATTTTCAACTGCCATTGAATTGTAGCCATCTTTACTAAATCTGTGTTTGATTTTTTTTTTGTTTTTTTTTTAGTCTGGCATCAAGCTGAAGAAGCTGCAGGCCCGTGTACTCAGAATACTAGCCCAGTGCCCAGCTAATCTTCTTGACCCTCTGATTAGCATTTACCAGCTCCATACAGCAGACCGGAACTATTTGCTTGAACATGTCAGTCATCTTTATCACAAGGGCGATTACAAAGAGGTGGGTCATGTCTTTCAAATAAATTTACCTAGTTCTCTGTTAATGTCTGTGTCCTTTTTTGGATGCATTTCAATGTGAATTCCGTTTCATCACAGCAGCTGCACACTGTGAATGGTACAGCTTAGCATGGTCTTCCCATGTACATGAGCAGGCTGTGTTCAACCCCATTTTTTCTAATGGCTGAGTACAGAATGCCAGTGAATCCTTCCTCCACCCCTTTTTTGACCTTTGAAAGTAATAGGTTAATAGGGTTTAATTTGGAGAATTTAAGGGGATGGTTGTGTTCTTTTTTGTTTTCCTTCTCTTTGGCAAGAAAAGAAGGGGGTTTAGTAGTTGGTCATAGACCTGCTGTGCTATCTCCAATCTGCTTGCAGCGAGGAGGGGTTGGAAAATACCTCTGTTCCCACGTGATTACCCTAACCAAAGGCTTCTCAGTTTGAGGAGTTTCAAAGCCTCTTTACCATTGAGGCTTATATTCAAATACTCGTGTATTTGAGTTTGAGTGGCTGACACTAGCAGGAGTTCACCAAACCCAGAATTTGATATGTTTTACCCTGTGGTTTAGAGTACTCGCAGCATCTCTGGCATCACCGTGATGTCTTGGTAGCCTTGCGAGTGTTCTCATGAGCAAACTACAATACGGTTAATGCTTTTCTTTTTTTTAAAGGCAAAAAACATAGCTTTGTTTTTCTCAAAGGAAGATGGTTCACTTTGATGGTGTAGAACAGCTTGATCTTGTTTAGCAAAAGTCAAATAGCATTTTAAAAATCCTATTCTTCAGTAAAGCCGAATTCCCAAGTGAGGTTATGGAATTCCATTCTTGTTGATTTTTTTTGAATACTGAAACAAGGATATTTCATATTTGATTAGAAGTTCACAGGTAGCTGCTTGAAACTTACTCTTTTGCTCAATAAGTTTTTGAACGTGAGTGATTGAAAATCCTAACAGAAACATAGTATTTGACTATATTCAAGTGTGATTTTTAAGTTCATGGCTCCAAAGATATTTATTGTTGTCATTAGAAATGCAGTTCTTTCTAGATCTGGTTTTGGAAAGCTCTAAATTTTTTTTTGGTGGAATTGTTTTTCTGTTCTTTCTTCTACAGAAAAGCTCATTTACTAGTCATTCCCAGTGTGAAGAACAGGAAACCTCAACTGTTGCTTACCCTCAGCCATAACTTTCTTCTAGTTTTGTTTTGTTGCCAGAAGGATGAATAGAATTATCTTCAAGAATAACAGGAAATCTTTTACTGCCCTTGGGGACTGATCATACGTAAGGTCACAGCAACTTACCCCAAAAAACCTGGAACTAGGGCTCTGAGCGCTTGCAGTGGGCTGTGGCATGTCTGTTTGTCCCGCTCTTCCCCATCCTTCGGATGGGGCAGTAAAGCAGATTCACATGTAGGATTTTTGGCTCTTCTGTCTGTCACCTGAAAGGACAGAAATCCTTATAAATCCTTGCTGTCATTATTTATTTTCTTGCTGTATTTACAATAAGACACCGGGCATTTATTCTAGAGCACATTATTCCCTTTGCCTGTTTTGATGCATTTCCTACTGTGCTGTACACCATGGACGTCCCCAGCTCTGCCCCGTGGGTTAAGGCTTCTGTCCCTCACAGAGGTTTTGGAGAAAGATCTCTTCAGAAAACGAGATCCTACAGATCCCTGGGGATGGCCATGGCGGTTACTTGTTTCTGAAGCGCATCTGGCCCTCCCTGTCTGCCTGTTTTTTAGTAGAGCTGGTCAAAAGCCGAACCAGTTTGTGGATCGTAGCAGCCGGGAGTTTTGCAGTGAGCTGCTGGGAGGGCGGCCTGACGGGGCAGGGTGCAGGCGTCGTGGGGGCGGCAGGAAAATCGTCAGCTGTGGACAGGCGGTGGTGGGTCTGGTGGAAAATGGCGCAGGTGGAGGTAACTTTATTCTGAATTAGCAGCATAAAATAGTGGCTGGGGGGGGGGCACCCGGTCTGGTGGAAAATGGCGCAGGTGGAGGTAACTTTATTCTGATTTAGCAGCATAAAATAGTGGCTGTGGTGAGGAGGCACCTGATGGGGAGTGCTGGCCAGCGGATGGCACTAGTGCTCCCATGATGCAGAAAAACAAGCTGATATAGTGAGAGTTAAAGGAAAAAGCAGGGACATATAAGTGGGTTTTTGAGGCGTCTGGCCTGTTTGGGGTTTTTATCCATTCTTTTCTGAATGGAGTTTGCAGCTGCTGGAGGAGTATGGCAGCGTGGGGCCTTGCAGGGCGCTCTGGAGCTGTGCAAGGGGCTCCCGGGTCTGCTCTTCACGGCCCGCATGGCATGAAGAGACAGAAGGGTTTAACATTCCCGCTCAGGTAGTTTCAGGTGAAATGTGGAGGCTTTGTCCCCTTCTCAGAAGCCCTCCAAAGCCACGGGCTGTGGCTCCACGTCACCCTCGACCCGGGCTGTCCCGGGCCGTGCCGGAGCCTGGTCGGGCTGCCGGGTGGATGTCTTTGTGGGAAGGGCGATGGCTGCTGGTGGGGCCGGGACAATGCGGGGATTCAGCAGACCGGGGGTAATGCAGTGCGAGCGAGTCTGTGAGAGGCCCTGAATAGGCCAGGCTGTGCTTGAGAAGAATGAGGGGTAGGCAGAAGGCAAGCTAGTGTTTCATGGTCATCTTATGTTACACTTCAGCCTTTCAAAGAGTGTCTGGGGCTGGTTGAATGAACCTCTCTTGCACTGCGAATGCGGGAGCCTAAAGACAAAGGGGACTCTTGTCACTCGCAGGCCCCTTTCGGGAATAAAAGCCATTGTCACATGAACAGGGGCAGTCTGGCAGGCTGTGCATGCTTCAGTGCCCCATGATATCGCTAAGTCTCAGCAGAAATCACATTCAGGGCCCTGTCAGCTTTGATTAGCGGGGTCTCATGACTTAATGTGCTGCGATATTTCATGTCTAAGGGTGGCGGCTGTCTTTCTGTGGGATGAATGCCCTCTATTGTCCACTGAGTTATTTTATTTACATTTTTTTAAACAGCTTATAAAGGTAAAAAGATAGCTGTGCTTAAAGAAAAAAATCAAATTCCTTTGCTTCTGGATCAGTAGTGAGTGCTGCTCGGGTCAGATACAGTGAAACTTGTTTTCACAGTCAGCATCAAAGTTCCCGTCTTGTTTAACAGCTTTATAGTAAATTCTGAACAGGTGGCAGTGGAGCTGGGTTTAGGAAGGAAACAATAAATAATCTTTTTAGCCTTTGACAACCAGAAATATTCTTGGGCCTGAGAGAGCTCCCACTCCGACTTCTCTGCATCGGTGACTAGCAGCATTTTTCTCCCCTTCATCAGTTTGGGTCTTAAACACGAATATGGGACTAAGCTATTAGTGGGACAGGGAGTATTTAATTTTTAACAGTTTTTTTGGTTGTTGTCCATCCAGATTTCTCTGTTTTCAAAAGCAGAGTATATTTTTTATACTAATGTTTTATCCGTTAATTTCAACAAGTAATGAAGGTTGATTCTATATGTTAAATTCAGTTAATGTTTCCTCTTTCAATTAAGATAATGTGGATTATCTACTGAAATTCAGTTGTTAAAATTTGTCATAAAATAACTTGGAGTACCCGGAGAAAAAGTTCTGTAGACACAGAATTCAAAGTTTTTGTCAACAATACATAGTGCTACAGAAGTAATTTATTAATTCGGTAGAAAGGATGGTTGACCAAAGAGTTAAACTTAAAGGAATACAAATATGTTAAAGTGTAGAAATGCATAGTTCAATCACCAACATGACCTTCAATTTTCAGTGTAGTGATGTTTTGAACACCGATTCAGGGATGTTATTATTTGTAGTCCTACTTCATGCATGGTGCTTGAGTACACTTGGTGTATTTTTGCAAATCTGTCAATACAGGTCAGTGTTAAGATTGATTGAGCACATTAATGGATATTCAGATTTTGGATTTCTTCACTCGGACTTTTTTGAGCTGTTCTCAGGACAGTGAAAATGTCTCTGATATTGCTTCTTTCCCCCATTCACCACCTTAATTACAAAGGCTTGTTCAACTCTTACTGTATTTTAAAGTGTGTGCATTTGAATTTCCTTGTTTCTTTTAAATAAAAGTAATAATCAATAAGAAAAACAAGGAAAATATTACAGGGGATGTTTCTCATGTAAAGATGATGATGTCAGTCTCAACCCTTTTTTCCTATCAACTTAATCTACTGCTAAAGGACAGCTTTAGTGGCATGTTGCCTGCTAGATTCATGCCACTGCAGAACAGAGGTAGCCAACCTGCAGGCCATGGACCACTCTGCCGCCTGCTCCCAAACACCACGTCTTCTGGAGCCACCTGTGCTATGGGCATCTGTCTGGTGAAGTGGTTGGGAAGGAGCTTGAGCATTGCTGGAAAATAATAATTCAGATGGTAGTATTCTGCTCCTACTGCCAGCATTTCTGGGCTCTCGTCAAGCACGCGGGCTCTTGGAGAAGAGGTGCGAATGTGCATACAGAGAGTCTGGTTCTGGAGGATCTGGTGAAGGTGGGTGGCCTGTGTGCACAGAAACTTGGGCAGTGCTCTAGAGGATCACTCATTTGTGAGGATGCACTGAACAGTTAAACCAGGTTTAAAACTGCTTTGAGTGACCTAAGGAAGACAAATCACAGAAGTGTGTGTTTCAGTTCCCTCTTCCCCTTCACCTGTGCACACGCATATTCCAACCTTGACTTCTACTTCTCTCCCTCCACCTCAGATTCTTTAGATTTGGGTAACCTGTCACTACTTCATTTTGACGGTCTCGCTGCTTAAAATATGTGCATGCTCTCTTGAAAATGGACCTGGGAAATCTCATATTTTTCTCGTTTCTGAAGATCTTCCTGAAGACAGCTGTGTATATTGTATGCTCTTTAAGCAGGAAGTAATTAAACATCTAACCTGATGTCATACACTATGCAGTGATGCACTCTGAGAATTTGAGCAAAACTGATTAGCCACAAGTTTGAAATGAGTGATTCCAAAACATGAAACATATGTTCCTAATGATTAATATGTGGTGTGCCTTTTACTCAATTATTTCTACCATTATTATGTATCCAGGCTTTGAACACTGTGATTTTCTTACAGTTGACGTTGGATCCTCCTCTGCAAAGTCTCATTCTGTGGTTTGGTCTATTCTATGGTTTTTCAGAAATTCCTTCACCATTGGTTCAGAAATACTACACTAAGTCAGGCACAGGCATATTTACCTTTGCGTTGTCCCAACTTGCTTGCAGCAGAGCTAAGTAATGCAGGAGTCATCAGAAACCATTTGTGTCTGTCCTGCATCATCACTCCAAGCAGTGCTACTAGAAAAGGTTATTCCTCTGAGGCTAACCCTGCCGTGGGAAAATTGCTTAAATTGTCAGTGTAGACACCACCCAAGTGCACATGCCCTTGCAGATAAGATCTTGTGTGGCTTCCTGCACTTCGTACTGTATATGGAAAGAATAGTCATTTTTAGATGAGACAGAGCCAACTGCATTCAAAACAGGTAGAGAGGATCAGGTATTGGTGCAGGGTGCTCTGGGCTTGTGTGTTTACTTCAAAACATTCCCCATTTTCCCATACTCTTGTTTTTGCGATTGCATGACTAGAAGAGTGGTCTGGTGCTTGTGGCTCGGCCTGAATGCGTCAAGTTTGGGTAACTTCCCCCATCCTATGGTCAATGCACCTACACGCATTTTAGATATAATTTAACGTAGTATTGCCCAGCTTTGAATTCTTCCGAATCCTCATCCAACCCTCCTTTGCTGTGTTTTTAGGTGTTTATCCTTGGGAAACAAGACTATTACAAAATGTCCAAATAGGATTTTCACTTTCCCCATAATTAAATCAAAGAATGACCCAAAGCTCCCCGAGGACAATGGGAAGACTCACAAACTTTGATGGGATTTGAATCAGGCAATGGGTCTTCACCTTTTCTCCTGTACTAAGCAGTGGCTTCATCATGTACCTGTCCTGTATACACTTGGGGGATGCAAGGGAAGGCGGGGACCAACCTTTCCCATACTTCTGTTATGATCTGGGGCAGGAGGGTTTTAGTATAGGTTAAAGACTTATGTGTAGCGATAATGCTAATAATGCTAATTTTTTGCTGTTATTACATTACATGCTAGAAACTCTCTATGTATGAAATGTATTTTTGTGAAAAGGCTACTTGTACCACTGGTCAGGACTATAACATGTTCTCTTTATAGTTTGAGGGAGGGTGAGTAGACCCTGATAAGCTGACAATATGTTAGCGTTCACCAAAGCTTTTCCATGTTCCTGCGTCGTAGCTAGCTTTTTTGCGCTTATTGATCAGCTGGTGAAGTGCGGGAGGTATCTGCTGCTTAGGGTTTTTGTTGCCCTGCTGACTCAACCTGAGTCTGAGGATCTGCAGTTGGATTAACATGATTGCTAGCTTCCAGCTACCCTGGCTACTCTTCCAGCACAGCTGGGAGAGTGCAGCACTGTGTATGGGGAAATGCGTGTTTCTTGGGTGGGGAGGGGGATTCTCACCATTTCAGTTACAGCATGCTGTCTGCCTAATTGAAGTGTTTGTTTTCTAACTACAAAATGAGTCTGCGAATGAGGTGCTGCTTTTCTGGAGATCTTATCGTCTATAAACAGACTGTTAAAAATAGGGTCGTTTTACACAAAACTTGTTTGTGGAGTGAAACAATTCAAAACATGATAATAACAAAACAAAATCTTAAAATAGCTCTAAGTTGAGACCACAGACACAGCTGCCAAACACTTTCATCTTTATTACAGTTACTCATATCTCTTCTCTTATTATTCCTATTGTAAACACGCTGATTTTATCTCAGTTGTCCTCGCTGTTCAGCCAGACAGCCCATGTAACCACCCTGCAATCCGGCCTGGTTGTTTGTGCCTAGGACCCAGGTCATGCCTCTCCTCCACGTTTAGCTTTGTGCATGGACAAAGCTGCTGCCCCGCTGCTGACGGTGCTCCCTGCTGCAGGGAGTTTCTGCCAGCAGCACAATTTGTCTGACTGCTCCGTCACCTCCTTTAGCTGGGTGATGTTAAAATGATGTTAAAAACCAGCTTGTGTGATTTGCTTGCAGTTCCCCTGACCTGCAGCAGTGGTGGTGGTGTGAGCTGGGTCTGCCACAGCTGGGGTTGGAAGGCGATGTCTCTCCACGCTTTGGCTAAATGAATATTCGTTGCTCTGTACCCTTTGGTACAGGGTAGAATATAGATCCAGTGAAAGAGGAAGACCTAACCTGGCACAGCGCATGTTCATCTGATTAAGTCACCTGTATGGTTAATAGAGATGGAGATAAAACTATGCCATTTTGATAACAGTTCTGCAGTTAGGTTAATCTGAATGTGCATGTGAACATTAAAAAGCGATTAGGGAAACCACTGTATGCTTGCATGCTAAAACTAACGGATTACTTGTTTAATAAAAGGTACTAATGAGATCAAATGGTGAAACAAGATTTTGAGAGTTGCAAGTCTTTGGTTTTGTTTTTTTTAATTCAGCAAGCAGATAGCTGGGAGGAAAATAAAACCAGCTGCCAAAGCTCTGGAGACCCAAAACCCTTCTTCAGGTCCAAAACAGAAGTAGCAACCTTCAACTTGTATACAAGTTGAGAATAATTACTCAGCTTGAACTTTGTGATGTTAATCTCATAATTTGAGAGAAAAGGTACTTGATGCTTGTGGAGCAGAGTAGCATATTAGCCTCTAAACAGGTGGAATAGTTATAAAGTCTGGAGTAAGAGAGAGATTTGGTTGAAGATTTAGCTGGGCTGAGAAATGAGAAACGTGCCTTTCTGTTCAGTATCTGGTTTGTAGCATACAGTCACTGCATTAATGTTAGTTCCTGCTTTTGTCACTTAAAGCTCTTCTGTTGATTTCTCTTTTTGGGATGAAGCCTGGACTGTTAGTGGCGCAGTGTTCGTTTTGTGTTCAAACAAACCAACCAACCAACCAACCCCCAAAAAAACCCCAAACCCCCCAAACCCAGAACAAAACAAACAGGAAAAAAAAGTTTTCCCCCTGATAACTGGGTATCTCTGTTCTTTCTGGACAGTAAGATTGAACGATTGAACTTCCATGGTGTGTGTTGGTTGTCTGCTTTTGTACACTCAGTCTTCGATGCAGTGGATGAAATACATGCATGAATTTCCCAGAAGGTAATGTAATCCACGGCTCCTGCTGTGAGCAGTGCTTGGATGAGCTGTTAGGTTTTGTCTGTGTTGCTTGGCTGGGCTGCAGAACGTGTGCTTCCAGTGACAAGTTACGTTGAGGTGTCTTTTGAATGCTAGGAGAGATCACAGAAAATGTGTTTCAAGGTGTGCTCCTACTGCCACTTAGGTTATTTTTCTGGTTAAATTTTTCTATAAAGGTTTCATGCAGGTGAAGTGTAATGATGAGGTTTGCATTTGCTTGGGGGGGAATGCACATTTTTTACTGTATTATGTTTGTTTACATATTCAAACACATAATACAGTTCTAAAATGCAACTATTTTGACAAACAAATCCATCATTTTCATGAACTTTCTCTCAAAGCAAAATCAATCACAGGTAGCAGAGAAACCTGTTGAAGATAAGAGCTTTTCCTCTAAGCCCTAACATACTGTTTTTATCCTCATCTGAATAAATAGGCGTTTGTGAACTCAGTTGATTACGTACTCTGTCTTGTTGTTGCTTAGCGTTACGTGCATGCTGCAGTAGGGTTAGAGAGGTCGTGTTTTCAAACACTGTTTACAACCGTTTTGGAAAATACAGCCTAACTTTGCAAAGTAATTAGAAGGACACTTGATGTAAAACATCCTTGTTACCTAGTTCACAATTACGTCAGTACTAACACATAAATGCTAGAAGACTCCTTGCTCTTATTACTCTATTTACTGGAACAATACTCTATGTTAGAGAAAGCCAGTATATGCTTACTCTGTATAAGATCCAAGTATTCTCACACACTACAGAAATTAGACACTATAAACTGCTTAAAATCCTAATTAGTTTATATGCCTCCCAAGCAATGCACAGTTAGATCTTAATAGATTTTTGTAATCACCAAGCTGGGACAGGATAGGCAATGGCTGAACCAGTTCTTCTCGCGGTCTGAGTTGCTGCAGTTCACCATAGCAGAGTTTCCTCTTCTGCAGAAGATACTGATTTGGAGTCAATTTGTGAACATGGCAGGTTTTGGCTTATCAAAGATTTGTAGATACCACAAAAGGGAAAGATACAGTTCGTACCATCTTTCTGATTGTGGTGAACCTTAGCACTTTCAGGGGTGTGGAGCTATGCAGAATTTATAAAAACTAAGATCTCTTGATTTCAGGGTCTTTCAAATCTTGAGTTGCTTTCACAAAATGGAACCATTTTACAAAATTTAAAAGGCACAGCAAGGTGGATAAAGTTAACTCAGAAAGGTCAGGGTTTTTTTTACAATTATATTGATAGAAAATATCCATCTTAGCTGATTTTGTCCAAGCACTTTACTTTCTCTCTCTCTTTCTGCCAGACAACTTGATCTTTAATTTTTGCTCCAGGGTATGCTGCTGCTCGGAATATGCAACTCTGCCAGGAGTGCTCTTGTACATTTCCAAGTGGAATGTATGTGGCCAAATGTTTATATGATTTGTACTTGAAAATTTAACAGAAATAATTAACACATTAAAAATTTGTATAATAGCATACACACTTCGCTTTGGAATAAAGCCCATTTATCCACTGTGTTGTTCTCCTCCTAAATACACAACTTTTTTTGTATTTTCTAGGCAGCCATACTGAGTATTAAGCTAAAATTACAGCCAGATCAAGATGTGGAGAAGGTGAGTCATTTCCTCTGCAGGCTTCTCTGTCATCAGATCCACCTTTTGTTAAGCAGGAGATCCATCAAGGCCCTCCAAGTTGTGCTGCCTTTCACTTGAGGCTTTACTTTGTTCCCAAGAAGTAACTGCTGCATTTCTGATGTGCCTTTACATATAGGGAAGTGACAGAGTGTATTTTGTTAGGCCCCATTACAGCTTACTGGACTGTTTTTCTAGCTGCAGCCACTGTTATAAAAAATTCTAGCTGTGTTCTTGACAAATGGTTATCACTATGATGGAGTTTAGTGCTTTTGCTGTTTTGAAGCTTTGCTAATATTTGTGTTGAAAATGTCACATCACTCTTTTAGGCAGCACTGCTTGATTAAGCAGGGAGTTTGTGACTTGCTCGCCATGTCTGAGCAGCAGGGAATGGGACAGCCCTCTGCCAGGTTTCAGTCTGCAATGTCATGGACCTCTCCCATGCCTTCTGTGTGCTGCAGCGCTCAGTCTGCGGAACATCGTGATCAAAGGCAGGGCATAGTGCTTTAAATGTAATTTCTTCTCCTAGATGTGTACGCCGCTACTGCTCCAAGATAAAACTAACTTGGTGGAAGATTATGTGGGAGAATATCCTGAGCTCCAGAGCAAGCTCTTGCAGATCCTGGACACGTGGTGTGAACCTGGTTTTAATATCAGAGACATCACAAGGTAGAAACACTTGTTGGCTGGGGCCAGCTTGCTGTCAGAGGACAGTATGTTCTCTGGTTGTCTATCTAAGATCATTTCTCAGCATAATGGAGTGCAATATATTTACTTTTCAGCTGAGAAAGGGGAAATTCTGGCGTCTGTGCCAGAGTCTTCTCAAACACCTCAGCCCGTAAGGCAGAGGTATCATTCCTATTGACAGATGCTCAGTTCCTGCCAGGAGAGAGGAGTGCAAAATGAAAACTGTGCAGTAGATCTTAGCAATATAACAATATCAAAGCTTCCTCCAGGAGGTTGTAGCAATCAGACCCTCGTGCTTTGCTGCAGACAAGCGTGAGTTTCAGTATCGGTTGTACAGGTTTTGCAGGAAGATAAGACTGTGATGAAGTGGCAGAAAGACATCAGATGCAAGTGGGCTCATGAAATAGTTGTGTGTGTTTTAATTTATAAATTGCCTCTCACTAGAATAGCTCCTGTCAGTCACAAAGCCAACAGTACGGTCAAACTCACAGTGTAGATGCAATAGTTGCAGTCTTAGTTCTGAAAAAAGATGAGGGAATTGCTCGCTTTCTCTTTAAAATAAGCCTCTGGACTTGCTTCAGTCATTGACTGGGAAATTTGTGTGGTTGTATTGTTGGCTTTTTGCTATAACTCAGGAAAGGTAGGGGACTGCTCTTACCAACACCTAGCAAACCCTAATACCTCTATTGTTAAATATCTGCTATTTGGGAAACATACCTTAGGCGATTCCACAGATGTTTATTTCTGATTTTGTTTATTTGCTTACAGACAATATCAAGGCCTGTCCAGGTACAAACCAGATAAATTTAACCGCAAAATGCTAAGCAAGCTGGTCTTCAGGCTCCTAGACCGATTTAATGTAGATCCAGGTATGTGATATTGCAACATATTGTGGAGTTATCTCACCAACAAAGAACAGATGAAGTCAATTTGTCTTCTTCCATGTTCAGCAAGGAATCCTGCTGTAATTTATCATGGGGAGTTTCAGGGTTTAATTAATGATACTGGAAAACAAAGCTGGTAAGTTATGGGAATTATCACTTTGTGCTGTTGAAGAATGAAGTGCTTGTAACTAATAGACTGCTTCTTCCATGATATGAAATAAATCTTGACATCAGAATGGCTCTCTGTAAACACGTGGTGGTCAGCTTTGAGTTACGACTCCATTCCACTCACATAAGAGGCAAGTCATTACTCATCTGGGGATCTGTTTTCTTGAGTTACGGCTCCGTCAGCTGGGAAGAGATAACCCTTGGGAAGCAGGAGCCTCGCAGCCCTTCATATTCTTTTCGTAAACTAGGGTTGGTGGTAGGGAAGTTTAAGGCTCTTGCAGCCTTCCGAGAGAAGTAACACATTTTACATCACTGACTAGATCTGCTTCACTACCAGTTATCTAACAAAATCTACTTTGTTTTGCTTTGCTTGTTAGCGGGGACTGTTGATCTTTTTTTCTTCTCTTTGGGACCTTGTGTCAGACACCTTTAGGTGCGCCGTTAGGTTTTGCCCTGCAAAGCTTTCCATCATCAGCCCAAGATATGCAATTGTCTTTTCTTGGACTGAAAAGTGTTTTCTAACCACAAATTGTGGGCTTATTACACCTGGCAGCAACGCTATTTTGCATATTAATCTTCACATCTTCAGACTGGTGTTCAAAAGTTAATAAGATAATCCCTACAAACCCTCATTGGAGGATAAGTAAATATAATTGAACTTAGCACATTGGTGTGAAAGCTGAGGCATATGGGGGGTGATTTATTTAAAATCTAAAACATTCCCAGGAGTTTACTAGTCTTCAGTAATTTTTCCTCCTTTACAAGTTTGGTCATTCAGTAGGCTGTATTGTCTTTTATGATCTGTAAAGAGAATTGAGTTTTTCCCCTTTCCTTATGAAAGATCCACCAAGGGTGTGATACTGACTGTAGAGGTGAAATAGTATAACTGTTCACATGCAAAATCCTGAGAAATTAAAAAAAAAAATAGCCTAGGAGAGGAGCATGTAGCTGTTGATCTCAGGTGCTTTCTGTGGGATGGTAGTGTGCCTCAGCCTGGTGATAGTATCCCAGATGTTGTAGCTGCCGATAATAATGGCCAGATCTTGCTGGTCCTCCACAACACATTCACTGGCAAGGAGGTTCCTTGAGGTAGATACAGATCCCATTCCTGCCTACGCTTCCAGAGAGTGATTTATCCCATGCGAACTGCAGTGCCTGCAGTGCAGGATAAGTCCCGTTCTAGAGAGAGCTGTCCACCTCTATTGATGTGAGAGGGGATGTGGGCCACTGATTTAGACAAGATGCCAGATTTGGGGCAGCTAAAACCAGTGTTGGATGACTCTCATAGTCCCATATATTAAAGTAGGTGTTTATTTTTTGCATAATATCACATGTAATTCAGAGCAAGACTTCACACTTTGCTAAACTGTGGCTGTCTTAGTCTCCTGTGAAACGCTTTGGAAGGGGATGAATGCCTACAGAGGAATTTCTGCCTTAGTGCTGGTCCTGCTTGAACTGAATTGGGAAATGGTGGCAGTTGGAATAACATGGCTTTCCTCTTCTTCCCACCTCTCTCCCCTTCCTCTGAATTTCTGGGTGTTCTTTCTCCATTCTTTAGTGGAAGTAAATCTGACTGAGGAAAGAGCATACAAAAAGGAAGCAGGCTGGGTAAAACATACAGATTAAAAAAACCCCTAATTTCTCTTGTTCTGAGCAGCTCCACCAAAAGCAAGCAGTGAGGTAAAACTCACACTTCTTGTTACCTAACCTGATTGTGGGCTTGTTCAATGCTGTAGTCTTCTGCTGCTTTCTGTCTCCTCTTCACTCATGACTCCTACTCGCTGAAAGAGGCTGAGAGCAGCAGCAGAAGAGGGAAGTGGCTTTCGGTGAGAAAGGCTGGAGGAGGACAGGGTTTCTTGGTATGAGAAGGCAAACTTGTATGTGACTCAGTTCTTGCAGTTCCAAATCTACTTTCATATTTCATTACCTGAGCTCACTCTTAACCACTCTCAGTAAATTTCACTGTCTGCTAAGCAAAACTTAGGTGTTGATCAGCCATTAAGATTTGAAATACTCCTTGGAACTGCCAGTCTTAAATTTCAGAGCCAGACAGGAGGTGGCCCAATATAAAAAAGATCTGGAACCTCGGGAAAAAAAAAGCCATCATCTTAGATTAGTCCACCTCTTCTTTTTCTGAACTGTATTCCAGTATTCCTGTTAACACACAGTGCATGGTAGGTGGAAGATTTTCTGCCGAGACCCAAAGGTGTCCCAATAAACTGTGTGTAGATTCCATTTAGTTAGCTTTATTGGGGAGGGAAGAAGTTGGGCAGAAATGGCATGTGATTGGGGAAATGGAGTTTTATAGAGTCTTTTCTAACACATGGATCAATATGGTCTGGTTTAACGAGCCTGTGGCTTTTGCAGGCTAATTACTTAATATTCTTTGGAGACCCTGTGAGATTGACTTAGATTTACAAATGCAAGTTTCAGTCAAAACAGTTCTCAGAGTTGAGGGAACGGACCCTACCTAGGTTTGAAATGGTTGAGTCTATTTTCTGTTGTGTTTTTGCACAGCCAGTATACCACAGAGAGTTCAGTGGCGTTTTTCATTGAAAATTCATTGGGTATGAGGTAGAAATGATACCACTCTGAAAAGTATAACTGTCCTTATATATTGGGCCTTAATGCCTATATGACAATAAAGCAGATAATAGTGGTGTTGATAGAAAAGAGGTGGTAATTGAATGCACAGTTAACAGTTGTCATCCTGTAGCAGTGTAATAAATTAGCTGAGCACCTTAAGTTTTGAATGCTATGAACATGTTTTTCCCATAGTCTTTACAAAGTTTTTTCAGCATAAACTAAGAGAAATGTTTCTCTTCATTTGACCACCAGGTTAACCTTTTGGTTTAACCTTTAATGTCAATCTGGTGTGAATCTTCCTTATTAAGCCCCAGAATTGATTTGTGAGATCAAGCGTTATCACTCCCTTAGCGTTGGGGCAGTAGAGGGCAGACGAGGGCTGCTCAGCAGTCTGTGCATCTGCTCAGGTAAGTCACAACTGTCCTCAAACTTCATCAGGTCTGCGAGAGCTGCAAGCACATCGCAGGGCAGTCACCAGGGAGAGCTCCAGCAGGGACTCGTGGGAGTCTATCGCAGGGCAGTCACCAGGGAGAGCTCCAACAGGGACTCGTGGGAGTCTGCACTAGGCACTTTCAAAAGATGCTGTGTTAGAGAGACAGGAATGGCTGCTATGACTTTACAGGAATGCCTTTGGAAGGAGGGAATTTCAAATGTTTTTACCTTTTCCTCGTTAAAACAGAGCAGAAGGTTATTCCTTTCCTTTACATTTGCTTTACAAGGGTTGTTTCCCCCTACTTCCATGGTGATTTTCCTTCAGAGTTTTTTAGCTCTCGTGTTAAATACCAGCACATCTCGACTGGTAGTGGTAGTACTCATAGCACTGTGACTGAGAAGAACCTCTAGGCTTAGACATCAGAAGACAGGAGCCATCCATTCCTGAGGTTGCAGTGGCTGCAGAGTCAAGGTGCTAAGGAGGAGGGGACTGAACATTCCAGGGTCCTTTCTGGGGACCTTACCTTCTCAGCTACATTTTTGTCTACTGAAGTACAGGTAGTAGAATATGATCTCCTCTAGACCAAGACAAGCTGGCCAGCAGCTCCAGGCTTTTCATTGGAAAAGCTGACACCACCCTTGCAGTTCTGAGCATGAATTCATCATATCCAGACACATGTCTGAAGACCACACGAGAGCATTTTTTCCTTTAGGTGTAGATTGAAACCCTTGTGCTGTGCTCTCTGTTCTTCCTCCAGTCAGCTAGTGCTCCAGACAGCAAAGCTAGCAGGTAGCTCAGGGGTTTGGAGGTAGTCTGGGGCTTCTGCTGTTTCACCTTCCTTTCTGAGGACCACTGACCCTGACCTGTAGTGGCACAAAACATTTTATGAGAGACACTAATGCATCTTTGAGGCTAAAACAAAAAGAGGTTTTCTTGAGTCTGGCCCTACCCTCCACTGATTCGCACTTAGGGACTAATCTCACAATACACTGAGAGACTAATGCACAGCTTGCATCTCATCAGATTCCCCAGCAATCCTTAGCAATACCAGGGTAAAAGCCTCTAGCGTTTCAGGTACCCTGATTTTATTAAAAAAAGGCTTCATCCCTAAACAAAGTATGCTTTGTCTAGGACCTTCTGTTCTGCCAGGACAGGGTGAAGGAGTCTCATTGTGAATGGAAGTCAAGCTCTCAGGGCAGTGTAAAGAGAGGATTGGGTCCACGTCCCAGCTCAGGAGGCATCACGTATCACCTGGGAGTGGTAGCCATGGACCACACCTAAAAATATATTGCACCATGTCCCTAGTAGGCACATCTTACCGATGTTACACGAGTGAAATAAGTGTGTATTGTGGGTTTCATACCCTGCGTGACAAATAGATTTCATTTTTACTTCCTCTGTGCTAATAGCCATTAACTCTCTGCTAACGGCTGAGAGCAGACTGGATTTTTTGCTTCTGAGTCAGTCCCAGATGTGAAATGTAGTTCAGATGAAGCACTGTTGTGGTGCAACTGCCAGGTTAAGAGTGAACACATGCCCAAAGAGGTGCTATCATAGTGTTATACCGTTTGTATTCCACTAGTGCTCCACAGCCCAGTCATGATCCCAAAACCCCACTGTACAAACACTGAATAGAAGGGCGATCCCTGTTCTGAAAAGCTTAGGACGTTGTCTGTTGCTCTGACCAACAGAACATTGGTTTTGGCTCAGGAGACCTGAGTTCAGACTCCTGTTCACTCAGCTATGTGTTTGACCTTCAGTAAGTTGCTCTGCCCTGAAGTGCTTTGATTTCTGCAAATATAAGGTGTAGATGGTCATGAAACTGCAGGGAAAAGGTCTGGCAAAGATGTTGCAGTACCACCTGCGTCACCCTTCTGCCCCAAAGCCAGAGGAGCTCCTTCTGTTATTTCTGATATACGTGGAATGTGGAACCTATTCTTACAGACCTCCAAGGTGGAAAGTTTACCATCTTCTGTACAACCTATGCCAGTTCTTTTCTAGCCTTGCCATTAGATTTTTGTTGATTTTTTCCTCCAAAAGGCTATATGGAATTTCTCTTGCCTTTATGGCTTTTGGTAGATGCATCTCATGTTTTACTTTGGACTCTTTGATTCTATGTGTTTGTGCTGTTCTTTTGTATGTGTGTGATCCAGTTTCCATGTTCTTTTAACTTCCTTCTTGGGTTTGAGATCAGTAAAAACTTCTGATTTAGCAGTTAGGTCTCTTACTTCACTTCCAATTTTTCCATTGCCAGCTCTTCTTAACTCCTTTTCCCCTTATAAATCATTTTGACATGAAATCTTATCTGCCAGTTCTCTGAGTTTATTGAAGTCCATTTTGTTGTTTTTATTTTGCTGTTCTTCCTTTCCTTAGAGCTTTGAACTCTTCATTTTACTGTCTTTTTTACCAAGTTACCTTTCATCCTCACATTTTCGATTAGTCCTTCACAGTTTTTTTATAATAAAATATAGAAAACT
>NW_008794455.1:719809-787079 GCF_000699145.1 Aptenodytes forsteri | reverse complement strand
ATAATAAAATATAGAAAACTGGTTTCAAACTCAGTTCCTTTGCTCCATCAGAATACAGAATGTCACTAGTGCCTTCAAAAATGTTCCAGTCCATCTGTGTTCCTCTGTCCTACTTTCAGCACAGATAGCTGGGCACTTAAAATCCCTCAGTTCTGCCAAGTCCTGTGCTTTGGATATTTCCTCTAAAAGCTCAAAGAAAAATACGTTCAATGGATCTTTTTGGTGACCTAGAGCAGTCATGCCGTGTTTCTTTCTGAAGTGCTTTGAAATCTTTAAGTTAGGTGGTGATATTACTAATTTTTATGTTGATCTTACCTTCTTGAAGAGTGTTGCTTTCCATGAGTTGAGGATCTTTCCTCCAGATATTGGGATAATATCCATTGGAAAGATCACCATATTTATTGCGATAATATCCTGCGGGATAATTGCAATAATTTCTTTAGATCCTTTGAGGGCAAAGATATCTTGTCACACTGCGGAAGATTAACTTAAAAATAACAGCTTTAAACATTTCTTTTTGAGATGGAAATGTTCAAGTTATGAAGTGATGCTTCAAGAGACTTTGAGAAGCTGCAGTATCCAGTGGTACATCAATTCATATCCCTCTGATTCCAGCACCTGGTATTCAGAGATCTTTCTTCATTCTCGCAGTTTTTAATCCTTGGGCATGCCATGCGTGGGGCATGGAGAATGCTAAGCTCCGAGGCCCTTTGAGTGGGTAACACTAGTTTCTCCCGGTGTACGCTGATTCAAGGGAGGCTGCAGAGAATTTTCACTTTACTGTTTTCTGTTACCATTTCTGATTGCTGGTCCTGCTCCTTCCGACTACCAGTGAGGTGGTTTTAGCCACTGAAACCCCAATGAAGGCTTTGGTTAAATCTTTCCTTGTACATGCATACAAGCATCTGGCAAGAACTGACAGATACGTATGCTAATCCTAGTTAATGTATTTTATCGTCTGCGTTTATCTCTCTTTGCACTGGATTTCACAACAAGGTGCTATGAGAAGATCTTGTTTTTTGCAGTTGTAATGAGGCATATCTAATGAAGATGACAGTAATAAAAATAATAACAACAACTGTTGCTTGCTAGCTCAGCAAAACAATAGTCACCTCCCTCTTTGTATGGATATGGAGTCTCTTTCATGGATATATATTTTATCGGTTAAACTTTAGCCACAAGTTTACATCCTGAGCAACATGTTCAAAACTGCTTCAATGAATTAACAGCACAGGTTCCAATTAAATCAAAAAGAATGCAGCCTCTAGAGACTGGAGGTGGTGCATGTATGAGGATGCTACCTAATTAAAGGTGTGAAGTCATTGGCTGTGAAGCATATTGAACCAGCAAGTGGATCATATCATTCAAGGGTGGTAGAACCAGAGATATCAGAACCGAGGATTAGCATTGCTAATCATGG
Source organism: Aptenodytes forsteri (assembly GCF_000699145.1). Classification (NCBI taxonomy): domain Eukaryota; kingdom Metazoa; phylum Chordata; class Aves; order Sphenisciformes; family Spheniscidae; genus Aptenodytes; species Aptenodytes forsteri. Next base: position 785,659 of record NW_008794455.1, on the reverse strand, counting down.
CTGAAAGTGTAAATAAGAGTTTATGGTTTAGATAAGCTGACAATGTGTGTGTCTGTCCGTCATTGTTCCAAGTGTGATGGCACCCTGCCTTCCACATACCGAGTTTGAAATTGGGGAAGGAAAAATGTAATGTCTAGACAGTAACACTTCAAGGAAGTTCAGCTATGTTGTATACTTAAATGTCTTTTTCCTTCTTTTAGCTCTCTGCCCTAATGTCATAAATCAGCGGCACTTGAGAACTCTGCATTACCTCTTTTACAAGAGATTTGTTGAGGTACGTTTCTGTATTGTGTGGCATGGGTGTGAATGAGGCTTTGTTTATTTTGCATTTTGAATAACATAATTGATATGATTGAAATGTATTGATAGTATATGAGCAAGTTTTCATTGTGATGATTATTGTATAGAAATGCATTGGATCTGCCATTGGACCTGTTTTTTCTGTGAGTGAATAGTTTGTGTGTCCATTCATATTCTAATGACTGGGAGTCATGATTGCTCAGACCTGGATGCTTGTTCACCTCAGCAACCTCAGCAGTGTTCTGAGACACATGTAGGTAGGTCAGGGTGTGCTCTCCATACATTCAGTTTCTCTCAGCCATCCCAAATAAGCAGGAGCATACTGGCTAAAGAGTTTTTTTGTGTTTTTGTTTTTTGAGGGGTTTGTGTGTTGGGTTTTTTTTAAGAACACTACGTTTTAGGCATTCCACGTTGGTGGGTTCTTTGTAGGCACTTTGCTTTTGTACTTGTGGCCTGACTGTGGTAGGTATGGCCCAAACCTGCCACAGAAGCATTTTTGTGCTAACAGCCTTGTTACTGCTGAGCAAAATGGTAGTACTTTCAGCTCCTGAACCACTCTTTGAACTAACATTACTTTTGTCCAGCCTCCAAATTCTCTTTCCAAATACGCTGGTACTTGACCTGGCACTGAGGGCTTGTAGAAATAAGAAGATGCCATTAATTCTTTCTACGGAGCAGGTTTCTAGGAGGCAGCTTGGAGGTTGACTGTCTGCAGATTTACTTGACTATGGTTTCTCCTCCCCTCTCATGAGTGTACTGAGCCAAGTCATTGCCCTTTGGATGCTCTTGAGCACACTGCGTTGGGGAGCACGTTTCTCCTCTTGTTAACCGGGCAGTTTTGGTGCTTCTCTTGAAGCATTATCATCATTATCCTGTGCCTGGAGACTTTGCTGGAGATTGTACCAGCTGAGAGTAGGTTTTTGTTCTGTCTCTTCTGGAAAAAACAGCTTACACTTGTTGTATCCAGGTGTATCAATTGGACTGTGAAGGACAAGGACCACAAGAGACTGAATATGATAGCGAAATGTTTCCATTTCTTGAATTTTGAATTATCAAGCTGTATTTGCCAAACATGGAGTGGTGTTTCATCTGTAGTTCATAGAAGACTTTCTCCTTGTCGATACAAGAGGCTTTTTTAACAGAGTTTTAACAGAGCCCAACAGGTTCTTCAGATGTTCCTACGGTACTATTGAGCCAGTCTTCAGAGAGCCAGTTTTCAGGAAATGAGCCACCTCCTCCAGAAGTGCCTGTTCTTTTGTTCAAAAGAGGATACGTTTGATGTTCTGACAGAAGAAGGCAGATGCATGCGTTTTTTCTGATCCTCCCCACCCCCCAGTACTTTGAACACGAAGATGGGGTTGAGTGGTGGTCATCTGACAACACAGTTCTGGCACAGCCAGTTCTGCTTCCAAGACCTCCTGATCCATCAGCGAAGGCTCTGATCTGTCTTTGCTGCCTGCCAGATCCACTGACGGAAGACCTGGGGAGGGTCGAGCATTTCAACGTCCTGCATCTCAAAGCTTTAATGTTGGATGACATCATTCTACAGAGCTTGGTCATCTGCAGTGAGAGAGGAGAAAGCATTTATCCAAGTGTATTTATTTAGCACAGTGGAATGGATTCTTGATCTGTCTGCTCTCTCTGGCCTTCAACTTCCTTTGTTTTGGAGTATTTGCTTGATTTAAAATATCCAAGCTGGCCAGTTACTTCCATTAAGGTACATTTGGCAGCTGTTTCTGGACACAGTCCCTTCTTCTGAGAGCTCTTTGGTGTTCTCTGTTTACCATTCTCAGCTGTGTATGAGGTCTGGTTAAATGGCTCCTTTATCTCACTAGTATTTAAATTACATGCTTGTATATCTCAAAGATGTTTTCTTTGAGGCTCTTACTCCCTGTTTGCTCTTGTACCTTTCCATAAAAGTGGCACTAGTAATCATTGTTACTTCTGCCAGAAGTGGGGGTGAGGCTCAGGCCTCGGTGGCTGGTCCATCTCATGCAGCCTGTGTTCTTGGCAGAGTGGAGAGTAGGTCCCATCCCGAGTTTCTCCCCAAGGCTGGCTCTGAACTACATTGGAACGGGGATATTAACTTAGCAGTTTCCTCGCCCAGACCTCGTGATTCCAGAGGATTTTTCATGACTTGGCTGTTGAGAAAAGTTTGTATTTTTATATTCTGAAGGCTTAGCCTTGCAGATGATCCCTGAGATCCCTTCCTTTACCAGAGCCTATGGGGATGGCTCTCCGCTGGGCTAGCTGTTGAGGTGAACAGTCTATGGACATATTGCAAATCTGAGGTAAAGGCAACAGCAATGATCCATACATTCCACCAGACCATGGCCTGTTTCAGCTTTGCTCAGCGATGTCTCTGTCCTTGCAAGAGCACCATGTGAGCTTTGAGGCATTCAGAAATGCTGCATAACAATACTTTGCAGACTGTTGTTACGGTGATTAGTTTTCTGCAAATGAGCCCAGGACCCAGCTCCGGGTAATAACGAGAGTTCAGGCTACTGCTGGGTAAGAGCCTGCCATTGCCTGTGTACTTTGATTGCATATGAATTTTTTTGTCTTATGTGCTGTAGTGTAACAGTTGTCTGAATTACTTCATCTAAGCTGTGTTTTTCTGCCATGCCCCGGCTGGTGACATATGAGAAGCAGAGGTTTCCCGTGTGCTCCAGAATGCATTCCTCAATCACAGTTGACGCCAGTGTGTAAGATGGTGTGTTAAATTTCAGCTTGCTCTATGTAGCATTCTCCCTTTTTCTAAGATGGCTCAGAAGTAATTTTGTCTTTCAGAAAACCATGACTCAGGAGAATTGGACAGATCACGTTCAGGTGAGTATGGATTTCCCTCTCCCATTTTCTCAGGGTTATTTGCTTGGAGACTATTTTAAGACGTTCAGAATATCCAGCTCTGGATATTGTAGTCCTACTGTTACAATTTTGCAGTTTCTCATAACTTTGTAAGCATATAGCAAAATGGTACATGCAGGGAAGAGCAAGGAAGAAAATTTATATTTTAAATTTATATTTTAATTCCTGTTATGTCATTAAAAATGCTCTAGTTTGGCTGGAGCATTTAGATAAGATTATCAAGTACATTCTTTTACTTTCATGCATTTATTTGTAAGTGAACACTACAAATAGTTATGTTGATTAATTACAAGGAGGGGGCGAAAAGAGAGTTCTCTTCAGGCAGCTAACAAGGTGTGTGAGTAAATCGGGACAAATGTTAGATTCCCTCTGCATGCTCCACTCTGATCATTTTCAACAAGTTTATTAGGTGACTGTTAGATAGTGTGACTTCTATGTCTTGTGCTCTAGGACACAGGTAATTTTAATAACACAGGAAAAAGGGTAGCAGTATTCTTTTTCCTTGGTGTATAAACAGGGGAGTTCAGGCAACCATGTTTTGGCCCGATACTACAATAAATACATATGTGACAATGAAATACCAAGAAATTCCATGGTGGTGAACCATTAGTGATTATTTATGTGTCCATGATATCCCTGTGGAATTGCAACCTCATGGTGAGTGTTTGCTCCCTTTCTATAACTCCTCTCAGTTTGAATTCTGCAGCCAGTAAGGATTTCTGACCATCGGCTAGAGTCTTCCTTTGAAAATCCATTTGAATGGTCGGTATGGGCCTCTGAGTGGTAGCAGGCCAGTTAATCTCATGCATTTGAGATCTTAGGCGCTGTCTGTACACACCAGCGAAGTGACTGAATTTTAAACATGAGATCTTTCTTCTCTCTTTCATGGGTCAGCAGGAAAAAGAACAATTCAAAAGGCATGAGGATGTGTTTTTTAAGACAGAGATCATTGATAAAATGCCCAGCAGCGCTTCATGGCAACTGTTAAACCTACTGAGTGTTTTCGGTGGTGAATATTCAACTTCTGTGTGTCGTTTATCATACCCATGCGAGAGGCCAGACTCTGTGAGGAAAGGAAGGGGTCTTGCCTCTTGATCTCAGTGATCTTATCCAGTGAAAGAACTTTTCAGGGTTCCCTTTGATTCTCACAAGCTTAAAGGCCAGCACAAGTGCTGGTGCCTTGCTGGATCAAGACCTGAGATGGGATTAGCCATGAAACTGTAGCAGACATCTTCGTCACAACTTCTGGATGTACTTTGGTGTATGCAGTGAAGGGGTTTCTGTTCATGCTATGGTGGATGGTGGGAAAAACCTCCCAGTTAACTTGCATGATTGCAGATTGTGTCAATCACTTGTGGAGACAAGAGGCTTGGGAATAACTGCTTTCTGAAAAGTGCTTGTTTGGTGCCTGGTAAGACAGCTCCCTAGAGAACTACACAGAGCTCAACTGCATGAAGGACTATGGCAGAAGGTCGTCTTTGCTTTCCCAAAGTATTCCAAACTTTGTATTTTCTGCGTGCTGCCAACTTATATATTTTTGACAACTATGTAATTATCACACGAGTAGTGCTTAAACTTGCCTGTTATCAGTCCTGACTCTTAGTGCCATCAGAGATTACTGTCTTTGGCATCACTTTAAAGCGATCAGAATCTGTACCTATGCATCTGGAGGAAAACAAAATAATCGCATGTGCAGGTAGGCTTCTGCTTCACACTGCTGGCAGCGTGGCTGCACTGAACAAAAGAAAAGTTACAAAGGAGGAATCTCTGAACAAGTTTTGTTTTTCAGTGCAAAACCTAAGGTTGTCTGGGACTTTATTGTTTTTGAAAGATTGGGCTTTACATGAGGGAAAGGTTCAACTTTCCACTCAGAGCTTCACCTGTGACCTGACATGTTTTGTCAAAAAAATCCATTAGGCTCCTTGTGGAGCTGGAGAGAGTTGTCGTTTGTGTTGACATGTATGTCAACATGTTTGTGTTGAATGTATGTCCCATTCGTATGTTTAGTTCAGGCTCACAGACAATTTGTATCTCCCAAGCTCTGCCTGGTGATGCAGTGTTAAAGACACATTGCACTGGGTAGGAAGCAGAGGATGGGATGCAGTGTGACCTCTGGGTCACCTGGGGGAATGGGAACCAAAACTCCTAAAAGACTCCACAACGGCAAACTCTCAGTCAGAATTTTTGGATAATTTTTTCAATTTTAAGTCCAAAGAGGTTAAAAGTCTTCAAGGGTTTAAAACACATTTTTGTTTAATTCTGTGCTGCAGCCGTAACAAAAGGCTTAAATTATATAGATATCAAGAGCCCTGGTGAAAGTGGTGTCTCTCCTTGTTCAGTGGTGCTGGCCGTGTCATGTTCGGTGTGGTGGGTGACAGACATTTCTGGGCTGGTATTTCTTTTTGTTTGCCCTGAGCAGCACAAGTACAGAATTTTCCTGCTCCTGCCCTGTGGGATGAATCAAAGGTGTGATCCTGACTGCTCCTACAAAAGGCAGAAACTCGGTAGTTAATTGTGGGGCCAACAGAACCTGTTTCCAGCCCTGTAGCAAACTGGTTTTGCCCCCTCCACCTGCCAGCGCCCGCGCTGCTGATCTGCTGTCCAGGCTGTGGCCGCACGGGCAGGGATGGCAGCCGTAGGCAGGCAGAGGAGGCAGGAGGGAAAGCAAAGGGATCAAAATGTCTTCATACCCTAGGGAAACTGCCCTCATCACAACTGCCTGTTGGCAAGCCTGGTTAGCCCAGGAGGAGAGCTACCGTTTGTATCATCTTCTCCAAGCAGAGATACCTGGAGGGCAGAGGGAGGGGAAGAGTACTCTTCTTGCACAGTGCCAGCTGCATTGCTATTCATGCTTGCCTAACTGATTCTGAGCTGCATGGAAACACGCAGGAGAGTGCCTGTCTTCACAAGCAGAGGGGAAGGTGCGTAGGATATTGATGGTAGATAGGCAGGAAAAAAAGATGCAGGGCGTGAGCCAATTGTCTGCTTTGCTCTGTGCCCTTCTGCTTCCATTTTTGCATGCTTCATATTTTTCATAGCTTTAATTAGCTGCATAAAGATGGTAGAATTGGGTAGAGCAACCACAGAACAGCCGATATATGACACTGATCAGATGTGTTCAGGAAGGGTCACCCTGCCGGCGACTGCAGAGAGCACTTGGCCAGCAGCAAGAGAGGCTTATTGAATGCTAATGTTTCCCTGGAAATTCTGCAGGACAAAATCACTTTGAGACTAAAAAGCATGGAAGGCATTTTTCAGTCATCTGCCAAGCTTTCAAAAAGTGAAGACACATAGAACAATAATACCTATGAGGAGCATAGTAGGGAAGCAAATGTCACCTCTACCAGTGCTTTAGATGTCAGATAGTATCTGAGATACTTGCATGAGGTTGGCAATATGACATGGGACTTACTGGGGAGCACTTCCTTCGCGGGTGGCAGCTGGAGCCCGAGGACATCTCAGATAGCACCAGACACCTGTGCTTTGGCGACCTGAAATTCTCCTGGTTTAACAGAGGGCTTGGGAATAGGAGGGACTGGTATTTTGCTGCGCCGCTTTTAGTGTGCAGTGTTCTCACTGATGTTTTGGGGGTGATCTTGCAATTGTGCCCTTCTAGACTCAGCTTGATTGATTAGTGCCAAAGCACCCATTTTGTGCGGAGTCACCCACACCCCTTCAGGTCTGGTCCGTTCCGCATGGGAGCTGTGCCCGTCTATGCGAGGAGAGAGCTGCCCAGGAAGCTCTGAGGCCCTGATGCCACCCACAGGAGACAGTCTCAGCTTGACGAGGAAAGGCTGGGGTAGTTGTGCAGAGGGAATGACAGAATATTATGGGTATTTCTGAACAGCTAGAGCCCAGAAGGCACACACTTGCTTGATGATTCTAATGTCCAGAGTATTTTTGCAGGGAATACTTTGACTGCAGCAGAGCTAACCAGTTGGTACAGTTTAAAATGTTATCTCAGGGTACTTTGACCCAAGAAGTATACGTGTGTTTATTTGGACTTCCTGCTGTGAAATTCCTTCTCCCGTGGAGCAGAACAGGGTGACGGTGCACAGCAACATAGCTCTTTGTTTGGGGCAATAACTAGAATCAGTGTTGGGCAGGGTTAAAACCAATTAGTTTATTTAGGACTGTCAGTGTTATGATCACCTGTTTTGCAAGGTGTCTGGGACAGTGAAGTGGTAGAAATAGTACTTCCACTTTTACTGACCTTGAGCCAAAGGGCCTTTTGTTGCTAGTGTTTGCACAGGGGAAACTGTCCCTTAGTTTCTCAAATGTAAAATTCTTAAACCCTTCCAAAACTAATGCTCAGAAAAAGCGCTGGTGTTTGAAAAGTTGTAACCTGTTCTTTGGGCACTCATCGTGAGCTGTGGCTCATCAGCCAGCCCTTTTGCCAGCTAATGGTTGGAACCACTGTGTCCTTCGTTTTGGCAGGTGTGACTTGAGAGAAGGGTACAGGGATACAACACCTAGAAAAGTGGCCCTTGTTTTTTTCAGGCCCCTGTTTTGCAGCTATTCAGTCTGCTCTGGTCTTGCATGAGAATGAAGTAGACGAACCCTGGAGCCAGCTGTTCGCCATGTTCAGCACTGGGAGAGGCTGCAGCTAATCTCCTCTCCTTCTCCAGCTGTGACAATGAGATAACGTATTTATTTTAAAATTTCTGACCATGAAAATCAAACACTGTGCCAGCTCATTCTCTGGGTGACCAGGGGTGAGATGCTAGTAATTCGTAGCAAATGTGTAACTCTAGTTCCACTAAAATTCTACGTTTGTTATGCTACTTTACAGATAACATTCAGATAATATTCAGAAATCTGCCCAAACAGAAGGCATAAAAGTAAAGTGCCCTCCTTTATGTGTAATACATTTGAAAAACTTTGACAATTCCTGGTCCTTAATAGGTGTAAATTATCTTACACTACATCAAGGAGTCGATGTAATCTCATTTATTTAAGCAATTAATTTCTAAATGGCAAACATCCTCAGTGACTGATGCCAAGATCCTAATGCACTCTTTCTGTACAGGACCATTTTGACCTCAATTAAAATGTAACTACCTCTGGAATAAAATGTAATAGCCGTTATGCTCAAGGAGGTAATTTTTAAGGGGAATTTAAAGGGCAGAATGCAATTATTTTTTTTAAAGTTTTTGTGGCCAGAACACCTGGCCAGTAATCCTGCTCTGGGGAATCTTTAATAAGGACAAGAGGTCAAAAAGGCCACTTTACAAATATCCACATCTAGTGTCCTTCCCTAGGACTCCTGAGTTTAGGCAAACTTTAAATTGACTCAGGATTGTTTTGAGTACAGCAACATCCCTATAGTGTAAGGAACTTAATATCTGTAGGGAATTAGGCAGTCTGTGCAATGCAAATGGGAATGATATTCAGGAGGTGATTAATAAATGACATGTCTTTAGGTATAAGTCTGCATGCCAAATTATCTTTCGCTCTGTGTTTGAGCGAACTGTTTATTCAGGGATAAAATGGATTTCATCACTCAGATGTCAAATCTAGACTGGCTGTTTTCCTGGAAGGTAGAAACCAAAACTAGTTTAACCAGCCATTGTGTGGAGTCCCTTGCTAGTATTTATGGCCTCTTTTTTAGCAGGAAATTAGAACCAGTGGGTGATTGGTTTTGTTCCTTCTGGCCTTAAAAGTCTCAGGGAGGAGTCACCAGCTGAAATGAATTTTCATGGTTCTACTAGTGTTGCTGCAACAGAGTGCTTGAGCTGAGGAGCTGTCCCACTTGAGCCCGAGTAGCTCCGAGTATGGGTGTGTATATAAATATGCAGGAGCTACTCCTTGTCTCTATTTTGCCTGCAGTTTGCCTGTTAAGCTATCTGCAAAAGAATTGCATTTATCTTTCCACAACTTCAAACAGCTTCCTAACAGCTGCTGTTTAAAAAAGAGAAGATTTTTTTTTTTCTTCTTTTCCATTTCCCTTTTGCAAAATAGATGGTATTTAGGCCTGGACCAGTGACAGGTTTAAGATCTGGTATCTGTCTTGTGAAGCCAGGATTGAGGGAATTGCTTTATATCAGTTGAGAACTGGCAGTCTTTCTTCCCTCAGTGTCCACTTGTTGCTCCCATTGCTCCTTTCATTCCTCTTCCTGCGTTTTGTCCCCTGTTCAGGGACTGACCAGAAATTCAGTGGTGGTGGGAGTATTTTGGCAATCCCTCTGCTTTTGCCCTGTGCCTTTTTCTTTAGATTTACTATTCTTGTTGGAGGTCTCTGGGGAGAACATATAGCCACAATGTGATGTAAAAGTATATTGTACCTACGGGAATATTAAACCATGGAAAAACTGGACAATAAAAGTAGCAGGCAAAGTATAGATTTCCTTCTATTTTTCATTCATTTTGTAAATGGTGTCATATATTTATTGATAGCTGAAATAACAACAGAGTTGCAAAGCAAAAGGACTTACTGATATGGCTGATGCAGAAAACAGGCACATCTGTGACTGTCTCAGGAAAAGCATAACGTAATTCTTCAGTTACGTTCTGCTTTCTGGATAGAGAGCAGTAAAATATGCATCTGTACTAATGAAGTTAGCACTGTTGGCCTAAAAGAAATGGGAACTTCTCATTTAACAAACCCACAGCTGTTGTGGGAGAAATACATGGGAACAGCCAAACATGCAGTGTGTTCCATGCCTTACTATCTACAGAAAAGTCTGTCAAAGGATGATATATACAGTTAAATGTAAATACCTCCATGTACTTTCTGCATGGCTTACAGAGGATTATTTTCTGTAAGATGTGGAGGAGTGGTGTGCCTAATGATAATTACGGTAGTTTTATTTATAACAAATCCATCCATTTCTAGATAAATAAATTGTGGTTAAGCAGAAACATACTAATGAATTCTGGTGGAATTTTACAGTAGGTACAAAGAAGCTAAGAAAAACTGCCATTGTTTTCTGTACTATCTACCAAATTGTCAAATATGTCAAATACATTTTTAAAAATCAGCCAAAAATTTCTCTGGAGTGATGGAAGATGTGTTTGCTCAATAACTTTGGAAAATCAGCTCACATTTACTTAAGCGTGGATCTACAGGGCCAAGCTCTGGGAATTCAGCAGAAGCTTATGGGAGCTGGGTCTCTGTCTTCTGCTTCAGTGAGGTATTGGCAAGTAATTCCTTTGAAAGCTCAGGACCTCAGTTTTAAAAGTTGTGGCCAAATAGCCTTTATGTGCAGACATATTAAGTACTGGAGAGTGAAGAAAGGAGACTGGAGAGAGCACACTGGGGAAAAACACCTCCTTTAAATTGTTTTAGTACGTTAGAGATGCTTTCTGACCTTAAACCTCCTGCAGCCAGACAGGGCTAGCTTGCTGCTAAGCAGTATAATTACATTTCTGTCACTAGCATGCATTCATTTGAAAGCACAACTTCATCAGAAAGAGATTTGGTATGGTATAAAAAAGAGGCTAATTGGCTTATGGCTGTAGGTTGAGAGGTCAGTATTAGATTAAAGAGTTAAGAGCATCAGCAAGCGGTTAGACTGAACTGATGTGCCCTGGTGGTATGTTTAATTCAGCCAAACGGGAGAAGCATCTTAGGAGTAGGAAACAATGTAGGAAGGACTATCATCCAAAACTTTATAAGAACATGTGGGACATCCAAGCTCCTTAAAAGTTACATCAAGAGTAATACAGTAGTTTCCAGGATGCCTGTTGCAGACTCCAAACTGCATCAGCTATAGGATTGTATACCACAAAGTAAAAATGGGGACAGCCTCACTTAAAACAAGCAAATCCTCGTGTTGCTTTTGCTCTAAGACAAAGGGAACCCTATCAAGAGCACTGCTGGCCTCTCCAGCAGAAATAGGGAAAGGCAAAGAGGAGGGTGGGACACGGAGCTTGCCTGCTAGCACAGAAGGAGAGGATGTGTTCACTGCTTTTTTAAAAGTGGGAAGCAAATAGGTCATCAACAGGGCTCTGCACGTATTCTGTTTGCGAGTGGGGGACCACTCCTGTTTGCAGCTCTGTGGCATGAGACAACGCGATACTCTTGCCCTGTGGTAGTTTCTGCGTGTTTGGGGACGTGCAGATGTAGGGGGCTACATTTGCCCAGTTTTACTAAAGTCTTAAGCCTTGTACATATTCACACACATGCACAGATCCACTCTTATGTTCTTATCCAGTCAGCAGTAAAACTATCCGGTCATTCAATAATCATCCCAGATTATTTAAAAACCCTGTAATCAAACGGTACCTGTCCGAGTGCTTCCACAGATAGATATTGGATTCTAAAGGCCTGTGCAAATCAGCTGCCTTGTACAAAGATGATCGGGCTATTTGCAACTGATAGTTTGGCTGTATTATACCTTTAGGCGAGATTAGTTCACCAGTTCCCTGCCAAGAAGAGAACCACATAAACAGAGGATTGTTTAGAAACAAAAAAAGTTCCTCTTGACGGAGAAGTCATGTAAATGGGAAGAAACAGGAAACTAATCTTCCCTTGTTTGCTCTGAAAGAATGCATATCTCTGAGGAATGTTGTAATTATGGATTTAGGAAATCAGTCCAATTTGCCAAAGTGTGAATTTCAGAGTTCATTCAGTCAACCCTCTCAAGCATTTCTCCTTCAGAACAAAAAACACCAGGAGTTTAAATGTACCAAAAGAGATTAAAGGAGAGAAAAACCTACTGCCAAGCTTTGCTCTTGGTAAAGATCCTGCAAAGATACTTATTATTGCTTTGGCTGTGAGCCAGATGAGGTTTGTGCATGGTAAAATAGAAATAAGTGGTAACCCATGTTTTTCCTGTGGGCATCTATTTTTCGTAGACTAATGATGGGAAGAGTTAGTGCTCCTGAGCAAGTACTTCCATCGTCAAGATTTTTGCTTATTCACTTTGAAGACTTTTGTAAATAGAAAAACGTCCCCTGCTGGGAATGCCACATTAGCATGTTCTTAGAGAGAAAAGAACGTAAAACCAAGTTCCCAACTATTCTGAAGCAAGCCTGAGCTGGAACAGATCCATAAGCAGAGCGGAGCCAGGGAGAGTGCTAGGTGTGAATACAGCACAGCAAGGCTCAGGAGGATGAATGAAATAGCCCATGGTGAGCATTGCTGAGGAGTTCCAGCGTGGCCTGGAGGAGGGCTTTCAAAGGCAGGTCATGAGCTCCCACAAACCTGCTTAGAAGTGAAGCAGCAGCGGAGAAGAGACCTAAGAAGTCTGATGTCAGTGAAGCTCAGGGTTGGGTTAAAAAGAAAGCAAAGGAATTAGCTTGCTGCTTCTGTTCTTTGGCAATGAACACAGGAGATACTAAGTTAATTCCACTTCAGAGCTTACAGGCCTTTTAATTAAGGTAGTGATACAGGTGAGAACCTGGAGCTCTTTGATGACCAATCTTTCATGCAGCTATTTCCACAAGAAAAGTGCAGATCTGAGGGGAATTGCTGTACATCAGGAATAAGTGCGGGCAGAGTAATGATGCATCCTGGTATAGGAGGACCCCTATAGAAAGCTGTTAAAATAATCCAGAGCCAGGACAAAGTAACAGGAGATTCCTGCTTTGTTGCTCAGCCTCATAACTTGGAATTTGACCTGAGCAGGGAGAATGGAGTAGGGAGAGAACAAGAAAGAGGTTTCTGAGGCTCTTCCCCCATCTGCAGATCCTTCCTCCTGAAAAGTCTGCATCGGCCGTGTGGAGCTGACACAGGCTGGACCTGAGCAGTAAATCCTCCCGCCCCACCGGGGAGTAAATGTGCTGGAATTCCATGCCTTTTTGGAAAGGAAGATGGAGCTTATGAATTCTCATTATGTATGTGACTGGGTATGGGAACATTTAATTGAGTGATTGGTTGGGTTAATTGTTATACTGGTTTAGCTCGTTAGGGTTAATATTAGGGCTATCCAAAACAAATAGGAAGGCGTCGTGGTGGCTTCAGCTCATGTACATCCTGACCAGCTGATGAAGTGTAATCCTGCGAGTTCATTTAACAGCAGCTGTGGAGACACAGCGACAGTGGTTTCATTCCTGCAGGCTCTTCCTCTTTACACATCTGCAGCTCGCAGTCCTGTAGTGAAGTAGTGCTTTAGTTCTCCGTTCCTGTCCCCGCAATGGTGTCAAGCTCTGGCAGCTTGCGGCTGTCACTGCAGTCCCTTGCTGTGCTTTTGTAGCTGGAGTGGAGTTCCTGCAGACAGATCTTGTAGTACGAGTGGATGTCGTACACTTCTGCTAAGTTGGATTTTGGAATAATCACGTTTGATAGTAATCCTTCAGACAGCCTCATAGCTTAGCAGAAAGTTGTATTTTCCTCGTGCAGGCTTCCATGCTTTAAGATACAAACTAAAATAGAGTTAAGTAATGGTGACTTTTGTAGAAAGTTTATGAAAGTGCTTGGCAATTGTATAAATCTTCTTAGGCTTGAGAGACCAGAGAAATTATGTTGGGTCATATGAGGGCCAGGCTCAGTGAACCTCAGTAGCAGTGCAGGTCACCTAATGTGCAGTATATGATGGGAGCCCTCACTTTCTTAAACTGGAGAGCTCAATTTGCCATTTGCCACAGTGACACTTTGTTCATGTGTGTGTGTGACATAATGACAAAAGGCAGATAGATAAATGCTACTTCAAAATACACTGGGAAGATAAGGGTTGCCAGTTTGTCTTCAATGCACTGTGTTATTGGACTTAGACAAAGCATCTACTGTGATAAGTAACATACTACTTTGTGCTCTGAAAGAGTTTGGCCAATTTCCCCATCCTCATTCATCTTCAGTCTTGCCAAGTGCTGGAATGCTCCCAGAAAATATCTCCAGCCTGCCATCGTGGGACCAAGAGGTGTGAGAAATCTGGAAGCATATCAAAACTGTGTGGCTTATGTATTCAGAACAAGTCCTTCGTCCTTTGCTGATCACTGGGATGAATAATATTCAGCAACTCTGGGGCCAGGGTTAGGTCAGAATTCAGAAGACGCCTCTGCAGCAATTGTGAGAAAGGGATTTCAGGGAGAAGCACAGACCCTCAGGACAGACTTCACACTGAAGTGAAGGAAAAAGAAATTATATCTTAAAAAGCAAGTAGGGTAAAGTTACCTTAGTCTATTTGTTAAGGAATTGTATTTTTGTTTTTTTATGGATGGCATGCAATTATTTCTCTCTCCAAACAAAGGTTATTTTAATAGGGTTAGCCTGAGTCTATAGCTCATTAAAGACATACATTTATGACATTCCCTGAACAAGTAGCAGAAGGGAGAACAAGTATTGCAGGTGAATGCACCCTGATTTTGTGCATCAGCATACCTGGAGTTGTTGTGGGATATAGTTGAGGAAAATGAGTTAATTGTGGGTTAAAATAAAAAGTTCTGATCTTCCCACTGGGAAAGTCCCCAAAGTGTCAGGCTACACCTACACTGCTAAACAAGACCATGAACTGATCCGTGACCTTGAAGACAAGTGGCACTGGCTGACTCGTACCAACATGGCCTCAGGCTGCTCCTCCTGGGATTTGTCTGAAATCCACAGTGACAGGAGCGGAGGGACTGGATCCCTTCGCTAATGCTGTTCTGCAAGCACAGCAGCGGTGGCTAATCAGACAGTAAGAGCTGATTTCTCAGGACAGCATTTAAGTGGCTGCATTTGTATGCTGGTGATTCAGTGTCAGTGCTGAGCTTTACCATCTTACAGATATATCATGGTGGCCTCTTTACTAAATCCTCCCGTGTCCTGAAGCATCTGGGGAATTGCGTACCTGACGGTTTACTTGGGCAGTTAGGAGCAATGTTGTCGTGGAGTATTACACCTTCTCCGTGAAACCTCAGTTTCTATCTGGGCTTGTGCCTTCTCCAGCCGAGAAACATTGATAGCCATGTTGTAGTCAGCTACTGAAGTGAAATCTGGTAACGATCGTGTCAGATTCACTGAAGTAAAATGTTGTGTGCAGAGCCTTTCATCTCTGAAGTAGGAAGTGTCACGTGCCCTGTGAAGTGGAGCCATTGCCAGCAGACAATTTCTCTCTTACGTGGCTCTGTGAGTTGGGTGAAGGTTGTATGAAGGATGTCCAACTCTGTGTTTAAAAAAAAGTCTCAGCCTCTTGCTTAATATTTTTTGAAAATACTCTCTCTTCAGATCTGACTTTGAAAGCGGAGTTCGTTCTTTACCTCTGCTATATACCTTCTCTCATCTGTGGCAGTATGAGCAGATTTGAGAGACATGATGACTTCATCTGGTGAAGATGAATGACTTCCCTCAGGGGCTGCCTGACAGAAATTTGGAAGGAATCCCAATGCAGGAAATGTATTTGGATCTCTGTGTAGTATTGTTGAGCACGATCAGGACCATCCTGTATTCTGGGTAGATGAGATCTTGGGTGTTCTTCGCCCAGGAGGTGCTTGGAACTTGAAAGCAGCAGTTGCTGCAAGAAGCCGCCTGTCTGTGTGGAGACAAGTCTTGGTGCTGGGGAATGCACAGCAGTGCTAATCACAGAATCAGAGGCTAATTTCAGTGTGAAGGAGCCTGTGGAGGTCTCTTCGCTACCCTCCTGCTCAGAGGAGGGCCAACTTAGACAAGGTGTTGCAGGGCCCTGCCTGGTTCCACAGCCCCTCTGGACCTGTTGCAGTGTTTAGCCACTCTCACTGTCACCTTTTTTTTCCTTTAGGCCTGGCTGGAATTTCTGGAACGATCTGACTTCATGTTGTCTATCATCCCCCATAATAAAATTGAAGAGAGCGATTATATTCCCCCATATCCCCGAACTTAGCCTTCCCTAGGCTGAACAAGGGCTGCTCCCTCAGCCTCTCCTACATCACATGCTCCAACCCATTAACTGTCTCAGTGGCTGTTTACTGAACTCTCTCCTATTTTTCAGCATCTCTTTTACACTGGAGTGCCAAAACTAGGCACCGTGTCCAGGTGTGGTCTCACAAGTGCAGAACAGAGGAGAGCAATCACTTCCCTCAACCTGCTGGCTGAAACACAGCTGGCTGTGCAGTCAGCCGGGTGACTTTTAACAGATGAGCTATATGTTTTTTTTCTTCTGGCTGCCATTTGGTAGTGGTGTCTGGACTTCTGAACGAGAAATTGCATTGGCAAGATCATGTGAGCTGCAGAGAGAAAAATGGAGCCAGATGCATCTCGTCACACAGTATTGTCCTAGCTGCTCATCACAAGCTAGCAGCTTCATTCAGGTTGCCCAGGAACCATAGGCTCCTTGTGAGGAGCCCCAATCCAGCGGCAAGTTGGCTTTAAGAGTTGCCTTTGCCTTGATCCGTCCAACTGATACCGTAAGTTAGACTCCTCTGAATTGCCTTTTCGGAAGAGCTGATTGCATGGGCAGACTGGGAAGCTGAGTCTCCTGATTCACAAAGCTGAAGCTAGGTAGTGTGAACATGCCCCAGGGAGCCACATTGCCAAAGCTTTGTTGAGAGAGAGAAGAAAGACCACTTCCCTGCCATTGATGTGGTAATGGCCTCCAGAACACTGAAGTGTGGCTCTGTCAATGACGCACTGATTGCTATCTGAAAGTCAGTCTTCTGGGATATGAATGGAGGCTATTTTGTTCTTCTTCAGTTCATAAATTAGTGCATCTGAGTAGCCAGTGCCTGTGAGCCAGAGAACAGCTCAAGTGGTGAGAAAGCACGGCTTTCTCATGCTTCTGTCTTTGTGCATTGGCCATGGGTGAGTGGCCTGCTGCTTTCACAAGAAACCCTGTTCAGAAGTGAGCGTGGGTAAAGTTGGCATCTTTTATCCGAGTGCCATCTATGTAAGATATCCAGAAGTCAGGATCCCCCTTCTCTCACGGAACGGGTTGTGACCCTGGTCTGAGCTGGCACTGAGGGTCCCAGCTCCAGTCTCATGCATAAGGGACTTCCCTTCAGTGACTTACTAATGATGACATACTACTGCAGCATCTCTCCATATAGTACAAATGATGCTAACTTCAAAACAGAAATCTCGAGCACAAATAAAATGAAGTAACAATGAAACTAACGCAGTAGGATGTTCCAGGGAATCTTTAAACAAAGGTGCCTGCACAGTACCTGCAGCACCGCAGTGAATTTAGAAATGCTGTTGGTGTCCTCCACTGCTTACAGTGGTTTTGTCCTTTCAAAGTCCAGGTTTCTTTTTCCCCTTTTAAAGTTGCTGGCTCTAAAATATTCTACTTGACAATTTATCTACACTAACAGGATTTTTTTTGTTGATTCTGGAAGCACTTGAGAACAGGGGAAATTGGCCAAGACATTCAAAAGTTAAATTAAAATCTGACTCTGCAAATAGCCAGTGTCACTGGTGTGAATAACTTCACTCTCGGGTAAAAGATACTGAGGGAAAGCGGAGAATTGTATCGGACAGAAATGCAACTTAACACATACAGATAAAAGTAATCTAGGGTTGGCTAGGGTGACTTCCAAAGAAGATAGTGGATAGTTGGATCCAAAATTATTGATAACAATGGAGGAATTCCTGATGCTATGGGTTAAGATGAGGACATTCCTAAGGTTGCTCTGCACTGGTTGTTGTGAGCTTTGTAAAGCATTCGGCTGGGTAAGAACAGGATTTACGGGTAGGTAATCTGCAGCAGTCATTTTGGAAAGCTTTAATCATGGGTTATTGTTGGTGTCAGGAGTTTTTGTGTGCACCTATGGATTAAAGAATGTATGATATGTCTAGAATTCAGAGAGGGATATAAACAAGCCTCATGGTATATATAATCTTCTCCTGCTCGGAGGTGTCGCTGATGTTGATCAGAACAACTGTGCCAGTTTCCTCTTGAAAAGTGTTCATTTACTGAAAACAAAATACATGAAATGTCATCCCTAGTGAAACATTTGTCTCTGCTTCTGTGCCCACATCTTCTGGGGCCAAAGTTTCCACATTCTTGCTTCTTGCAAAGCTGTTGCGGTGGAAGCCTTTCCCCTTTATAGCAATGTTGGTTTTTTTCAGTAAAAAACAAAGCAAGCTACTTTCCATTTCAGAATGCAAGATGTAATATCTCTGCAGAGATTAACCTTCTTTCCAGAGTTGTTTTTGTGGTTGAAAGAATAAATCTGTTATCATTAAAATAAAAGAAAAAATCTGCACCTCATTATTTCCAGAAATAAAACTTACATAATGAGATTTATTAAGAATTGACTCTGGGTGAACTGAAGAGAGAGCCAACCCCAAAGACTTTGTGTTCTAGAAAAAAGGCAGCAAGACAATAGGGTGGACACAGGGGAAGCTAGAAGAGGGAATTGCTCTGTGATGTTAATAAAAAAATATGTTATTTTTGGGAAGGACACTGAGAAGTGGCTTGGCAAATGCGGCAGGAGGAGTTATTCAAACCTCCTTCATGTGTTAGGTGCTTGGCTGAGCTCAGTTGCATAAGGCAGAGATGCGAAAGATGCACAAAGTATCAGGACTGGCATGGCCGGGAGGAGAGATTCGGGAGGAAATGTAGAGGGCAAGAAGCGTTAACATGATAGCTTATCCTTTCCTGCTCTGCCCCTTCCCTCGGTTCCCTCTTCTGCTTCTCTCCCGTAACTGAGCCCCTGGTTAGCTGCTGGACCTGCGTCCCGCTGACACTGGCTCTTTGCTGTGCCACCAACCTCTTAGGAGCAGCAGTAAAAATATTCCTCCACATATCCATGAGAGGAAATGTGGTTTGGCATTTGGCAAAGTTACAGGGGTGCAGACTTAGTGCTGAGGCAGCAGTTTTTATGAGCAGGCTGGCTTCTCGTGTGTGCTACCTGGGCTGCCAAATTTCCCTGTGGCTTTTCTTCCAAGCCTCCACCCCCTCCTGCACCTCTGTGGGGTGGGTCATTCTTTTTTTCTTTTTCGCTTTCTTTTTTCCTTCCCTTTTACCTTCGGGCCATCAACAGGTTTGTTTCCTGATCTCTGTGCAGGGTGTCTGCTTTGAAGACAACTTCTCACCTTTTAGTTACTGAAAGAATGTGAGGAATGAGGCCCCATGGCCCCAGCCTACCAACCCAGCTGGGCTCTGTTTGTACATGCAGTGGAGAAGGAGCAAGGTGCCTGCAGTCCCTGGGAGCAGACTCTGACCCTGCAAGCACTGCTTGGTGGGCAGCGAAGGAGAGATGGCAGTGGCATGTGTGGAGGGTGGGGATGGCCTTTAAGTGCGTATCTGAGCATTCCACTACACTGAGAAATACTCGTTGGTAGTGCCAACAGCAGTATAGCCACATAGCTACAGATCCTGATCCACCATGTAGAGTTTCAACTTGTTTTAGCAATTAAGTTTTCTTGACAATATTCACTTCTAAGGCAGATCCATGAGTAAATCAGTCTGGCAAGAGGAGTGAGTTGCTGATCTGGCTGCAGTGGCTCTGGGATATTTGCAGGCGCAGGTGGGTTGGCTGGGCAGGAGGAGAGGGTTATTCCCACCCCCATGTAGCTGTCGTGACTGTCGGTGTCATGGTGTTCATATTTCCTCTTACAACTGCATCTGCCAACAGGGCGAACAAGCAAAAGAGCTTTGGTGAATCCAGCTGTGGCAGTGGAGACTGTTACGGGCTCTATTTGTCTGCCCTGCCCCTTGCCAATAGCTGCTCCCTCATGCCGGGGTGGGCAGCGTGCCATGCTCCAGCCACTCTGGCTCACAGCTAGGTATTTGGGCTTAAACCACAGGCAGCCGTGAGTTTGTGCTTGTGCCCCCAGGCTCTGCAGTGTGCCGAGGCACGGGCGCACGTTCGCTTCCGCCAGAGAACAGCTGGGAACGGGGAACATCCTAAACTGTTTGCAGGTGCATGTAACGCAGGCTCCTACAGCGACACTTGAGATCGTTGTGTTTGTCCGTATGGCTGAAGCAATAATCCAGTTGTCACGTCCACAGAGGCCTTGAATAGACACAAAGGGAGGAATTTCTTGCACCCAACCCTAGTTCTTCACAGCTGGAGCAACTGCTCCGGGTTCCTCCTATGATCAGTGGGGATAAAGTAGGACTTTCAGAGCACATTTTGTACAACCTATTTCTGATGCAGGGTGACACCACTCGCACCCTGGACCTCATCCACAGTGCTGGCTGGGCCCGTGCTGGTTGCACAAGATGTTTGTCCGCACAGTGTGCTGTTGCATGTTGCTGGAGGCGGTACCTGGTGCTCCTGTTTTCACAGTGGTGTGTGCAGATGGGCTGTAGGCTGATGAGCGAGCCTTTTCCTCGCTGTGAACACTAAAGTCTGTCGCTCAGGAAAGCTTTGCTGATGTGTCCTACCTGTAACGCGTGTGTGACTGGCAATCCTAATTACTCGTCCAAGTACTCCCAAGGCTGGATGAGACCCCATGCTACCGTCTTACCTGGAGAGAGACTAAGCCATCCTATTGCCTCTCCCAGGACATTAAGTCACAGCATCCCTTCAGGGCTATGTACAGGCACAAAATGGGACTAAAACAATCCAAACTCTTAGCCCTTCCGTAATTACCTGCCTAACGAGCCCAAAGACCTTTACTGTCTGGTCAGTCACTGGTTCTGATTTTGCTTAATGTAATCAGTATCTGAGCAAATAATATGCTAGTCATCAGTCAGGCTAAATGGTATTGTTTTACCCTTGTTTCTCTGTGTTGCACCTGCAAAGTGGTATTCCCTGAACAAATAGCCATGCTGTCAAGGGGACCCAAGTACCCTGATGAGCTCTCAGTTAAAGTATGTGCTCTTCATCTCTTGGCAGAGAAGTGCAGCACTCACTGGGTTTGAACAAAATCACTCCTGCAGTGGGGGGATTCTTCCTCCTTTCTGCACTTGTCCAGGACCCCCTGGAGGATGCTGTTTCCTGAGAGGGGGTAGAAACGCCCATGATGGAAATTGCACTGACAGTCTTCCTTCACCCTTGATTCCCCTTTCAGAGCACAGTTGGAGAGAATCGATGGCTTCAAGGGCACCTGATACAGTTACTAATCAGTTACTGTGATTTGAACACAGCGGCAAGGTGGGCGCAACGCTGCAATTTGCCCAAGGAGATGCTACCTTATGGAGTGGCTGATGAGCTTCAAAAGCTTCAGATCCAAGAGCGGTAAATACTCTGTTTCGTGCTTTTTCAATGTAGATTACTTATCATACAAGGACTACATATTTGCTTAAAATAATCTGCCACAATGCTTCCTTGGGGAGATAATTTTGCAAAAACTTCCTCCATTTACTCAGATTACCTATCGGCCATGTACATGCTGCATTTGCTTTCATAAGCCTGGAAATGTCTGTGAAAGGTACATTTTAAACTCACTCCTGAGTACTTAGAAGCTGTATGAGATTGCTTCAGGCCGCAGAGGGGTCTTCAGACTCCCTCTGCCAGATCAACAGCGCAAATGAAATGATGTGGGTAGGATCTGAATATGCGTCTGTTTTACTGAGTTGATTACATGTCTGTCAAAGTTTTCTATATACTCTGCATCCCCCACTGTACTGTAATCTGGTTTAATGCCTTTTAGGAGACTTATGGCCAAGAAAATAATTTTAAAGTTCCTTAATTTTTTCTAATTGTATTTATTTTCTTCCTCCTTTGACAGCTCATAAGCCATTTTTCATCCCAGTCTGTAATTTTTGCCTCATCCAAAGCTTTCAGAAGTAATGGGAATTTTTGACATTTGGGGTCAGATGCCAGAAGAGTTGCATTAATTGAATTTGGGATAAAACCGGACTCTCTGGCACAAATTTACCAAGTGAGCTTAAGAAGCCTTTAGCCCCCTAATTAGTCTCTGTCCCCCTTTCTTCCTCTAATGCAATCCCAATAACACAGTGCCATGGTTCCTCTCCTGCTTTGGGACCCCCATGTTGTATGCAGCAGATTAGCCTGCAGTAGCTGCAGTTCCTCTCCTGATGGGAGCTTCATCCTGTTGCATGACCTGAAACAAGAGTACAAAGGCAGAGGTACAAAAAAGGAATTGAAAAAGCCTTATATTAAGAAGGGTTCTTACAACTCCTTGATTTCAAGTGCACAGAACTGTGCAAACAGCCCCAGTCAAGGATCTCTGTGAACCTGCTGATGTAGGAGGAGCAGAGGGGAAGGATGGAGGGAAGAGGATGGCCAGGTTCCATGCTGTGTGTAGACAAAGCTGTGCGAAGTTGAAAAGAGGCTCAAAATTTAGGAAGGCACACATAGCCACCTTAACTGTTAGGAGCTGTCTGATCCCCCCAGCAAGCTAGATCTGGAGGAGTACCAGGGCGTTGTAGTTCTGGTTCTGAGTATTCTGTGCTGGCCCAAGGTCATCCTCTTCATGCAACAATATCCCAGGCAGTTGCTCAGCTATGCTGTATGGAGGAAGAAGGGCTGTATTTGAAAAAATGACTCAATGCAAATGATTTGCTGAGCCCCAGTAACTCACTTTTATACTCACGTGAGTGATGGTGTATCTGCCATGCTTCAGTGACTCTGTCCACGAGATGTTTAAGCAAATTATTCAGAGATAGCCATGTTTGACACCCTTTTTTAAACCTTTTTTTTTCCTGCAGAAAAGCCTGCACATATGCAGGCTACTGCAAGTCTTGAGGAACTGCAGAGCTTGCAGATGATACTGCATGATACAGATGATCCTGTTAGGATCTCACCCAGGACTGCACAGGAGATCTGGAACCTCGGGCTGGATGAGGTCTGGCTGGTAGTCCCATCAACACACAGCCCAGTAGCCTCTGTGCCCACACGTGTTCGTGAGCCGAACTCCTGCAAGGCTGCAGGCTACCACAGTCCTTGGGTTCAGAGTAATTACACAGTCACCTTGCTGGCCTGCTACAATCAAGCAGCATTTTCTCTGCTCATTCATGTGCAGGAATTCATCTAATTGGATTCTGTGCACACAAGAGGACTTATCCCTGAATGCTCAATGCAAATTCAGGAGAGCTCTGGGCTGTGTGGTTGGAGTGCAGCATAGCTCAAAGCCTCGCTGTCATTCAAGGAGGAATCACGTGTTTCCAGGTAGAATCAAGGCTCTTGTCAAAAACAGAAGAGAGGAAGCAGTGATAATTTTTGGGTTCCTTAGGACTCTTCCATTGTTGTACACATCAGTCACCTTATTCCAGGGTGTTGTGCTTGACTGGACTTGGCACCATTTGCCTGATGTCTCTCTTACCCTCACTGGTGAAATATGTTGGGGGTTTTTTTTAGCATGGAGATTGGTGTTTCTAGTTCAGAAGCCAGGTGAGATTAGAGGAAAGTTTATGGGAAAATCTTGACCACTCCTGGGAGGTAACTATTTACAACTTTGTGCTAGCTGATAGCTCATATCTTTAGCATCCTGCAAACATAGCCCTTGAAGCCTGTAATACAAGGGAGTAACTTTCTATATGGAGCTCAACTTCTCAGTGTATATGATGAAAAACTGAATCTGATTTGAAATGGACTGTGTGTCCAGGAGGAGTTGATGAGGACATCATACATTGCCTGTTTGGGGAGGAATAAAGCCAGCAGAAAGTCAATGATCCGTGGGTAGCAAGTTGGACGCTTTCAGCGCCGTGCTCTTGGTGTGAGAAGCAGGGGCAGGGTCCCTCTTGGCATGGCTGTTGCACGAGTCTGCATGCCCATGCTCATCTGCCACCTCGCATGGTCTGGGGCTTTCTCCTGTTACTGCAGAGCGTGCGGTTGTATGCAGATGATTTGGGTGCTTCCTTTTACCGTACGTTCTTAGTGCAGGACTTTCCTACTGGTGTCATATGTCAGAATAATGAACTCAGCTAACAGTTAGGATCTGTCACTGGCTGCCTGGTTAATGCCAACACCTCACTAGGGGATAAGGAGACCATTTGAAGACGACCAAGCCTGAGACTGAGCAAGGTTACCTGCTCTGACAGGTTTATCATCAGGTTTGTTGTCTTTAACATTACAGCAGATTTCCATCTCCTGGAAGAGGTGTTTATGCAAAAACTGCAGCTTTCATAACTAAAAATTGTTTTTTTGGAGCACAGATTGGACTAACTTGAATTACGTAGAAGGTGAATGAGAACACGATGTATTATTATTTTTTAATGCTGATGATTTTGGGAGGGTCTCACAGATGGCCTTGAACAGTTCATGTGCTGAGCTTCATGGATCTGATCTTTCTCCTAGTGCAGTCCGCACTAGTTCATATTCAAGCCCCATGTAACCTCAGGAAATATGACACAGATGTAATCACCCTTGAAACACTGTCTGCAAAGGCCCACTTCTCCAGATGGTACATGGCTTTCTTGGAGCACAGGAAACTCTTGTCTGTCTAGGACATGCTTCTGCTCAGCTCTGATGCATTGCTGGAGCTGCCCTCCTCCTCCTCCTGAAGCTGCACCAGCCGCCAGTTGGGAGCCAGAAGGTTTTTGCATGAGGTGTAGTCCCTCGAAACACAAAGGGGTGGTTAACAGGAGTGTGACTTAGCCACAGACTCTGTGCATCTAGAAAGATTAAAAACATCACTACATCTCTCTGCTCTGGGAATCCTGTGTCGTGTATGGGTGGAGTGAAGGCATGCCGATTAGGATGTGCTCTGCCGTTCATGAGGAGTTGTGACAGATGAGTAAAACCCTTTGTGCCCCAGTTTACTCATCCAGTCATGATACCTGCTGCAGTAGCTGCTATAAAATCAGCGGAGCCATGGAACCTAATAAAACAGTCTGTCTGCCTTATTTATTGAGCTAACAAAGCAGCAGGTTCCCAGAGAGGGTGTTCACACTGTAGAGAACAAGGTGGTACCAGCATATAAATGACATCATCTCTGCCACTGGTCATATCACATGCAGTTCCTGAATGCTGCAGGTGAGAATATTCCTGGAGACCTGAGACTGCACACCTTCATTAAATATTTTACACAAATATTGACTTCCCCATGCACACAAACCCACAGAAAAGAGTGTTTGTACAGTGAAAGCTGCTATGCTACAGAATTAGTCACACAGTCCCCTAAACATAAGGTTAGTAAATAGTTTCTCAAATAATAAACCATTTCAAGTCTCTGTGGGAAAGAGACTATCCAGAAATTTGTGATATGTCCAAAATAGCTGGATATTTTTTATTAGTTTCTTTCCTCTGATTGCATCATCTGGCTGAGACACCACAGCAATATGCTGACCTTCCAGTTACAAGGCCATTTCAAGAGACTCTGCTGCATTCTGAAAAGAAAATGTGCTGTGTAAGATCCTGCTGTAGGAAATCAGTTAGCTCATTTCTGCAGGCATCTTCCAACATTCCCGGGGTATT
The DNA here is from genome assembly GCF_000699145.1 of Aptenodytes forsteri. Lineage (NCBI taxonomy): Eukaryota > Metazoa > Chordata > Aves > Sphenisciformes > Spheniscidae > Aptenodytes > Aptenodytes forsteri. The sequence continues at coordinate 760,384 of NW_008794455.1, read as the reverse complement.
AATACACAGATACTGAATTTCTCTGTGTGGTGCCATCTGAAACCCAAATGGAGGGAGTAGCACAAGCAAGGCACTCGCTCTGTGGGTTCAGCTGGCCGTCTTCCCCTAAATATAGGCTTTGAAACTTTATTTCTGAACTTTTCTCATTTCATCCCTGTGCAACGTAGGACAAATGTTCTTGTGCAACCTGTGCAGACATTTTACAGGGAAGGGGATGGAGGAGAAGCAGCTGGATAGCATCAGGGAGGTTGATGAAGCCTTCCCAAGCCATTGCACTATAAAATGATGAGGCAGATTCACCCGTTCCCAGCTGGTAGTGACCTTGGCGTGGAGCAGTCTGAGAGTCTCTTTCTGAGCCAGTTTATGCTGTGGGGAAGTGTGAAGCTCCTGTTTGGACACAGCGCTGGTCAGAGCTGACTTCTCTGTCATGTATTATACCGTGGGAGCTAGCAGACTTCCATGTTAACCTCGAGGGCAAAAAGCAGTAAATCTAAAATGCTTTGTCTCTGAATGTGGAAACAGCTGCCCAACTTTGTCATCCAAGTCGCATCAGTTCTGGGAAAGAGAGCTGAGCACTGAAGACAGAGCTTGGGACTCTGACTCCAGCAAGTGTTTTGGTTTGGGTGTTCTCTGCAGTGGATACAGTGCCATTTCTGTGATAGGAATAAAAAGAGAGGATGAGTCAAGACGAAAGAGACTGAGATTACAGGGAAAATGAGGAGAGAGAGGGTAAGAGAAAGAGTTGAGTGGCATGGGGAAATAGAGGGCCAGGGTGAAATAAGGGGCTTAAGACTTCCCGATGTTCCTCCAATCCAGGATTTCCTCTCATTGCATGGCTTAAAGCTGTTGCATCTGATTCTGTGTAGGGTAGAAGATGCCGCAAAAGCAGACAATTATGAAGAGAGTAAGAAGAAGGACTATTACCAGCTTCCAATTCCACGGGCAAACATTCACTTCCTGCAGACATGGGAAGAGACACTGCAGTGCTGGGAAAAGGTGCTGCAGGTGAGTGTGACTGGTATTTACTTTGCAGGGTCAAGGAGCAGAAACTCCGTAGCAGGCTGGTACGCAGGGTTGTATGTGGGCCACTGCCATCAAATGTCTCCCTCCCCAGGTCAAGAACAGCTGCTTCCTTTAGGCTTGTCTGATCTGGGGAACGTGTTGGGAATTGTTGTGCCAGGAAAGGTCCCCGCAGGGGTCACTCAGGTGTGCTATGAAAGTTACTTGTCTCTGTAGCTGTTTGCACACTAGCAAAGAGATGCAGTTGTTGGAAAGGAAATGCTTGTGTTCTGGACAGGGACTGTCCAGGCTACTTTCAAGCATAGACAGTCTCTAAGTGAAGAAAGCATTTGTCTGTGTTGCAGCCTGGGCAGGTTGTTGGCATTGACATGGAGTGGAGGCCTTCATTCGGCATGGTCGGGAAGCCCCGTGTTTCCCTCCTTCAAATCGCTCTGAAGGATGAGGTGTTCCTGCTTGACTTGCCACGGCTCCTCGAGCAAGCTGAGACGGAGGGTGAGAAGGAGAAGCTTCCCCATTTCATCCAGATGCTCTATTCAGATGCAGCCATCACTAAACTAGGTAACATGCATCTCTTCTCCCCACCTCGGGTCTTTACACAGCTTATTTTGTGTAACGCCTAGATCCTCTTGGGGTTGTCATTCTCTAAATCCACTTATCACAGAACCAGTTTTTGTAGCCCTGGGTATTCAAATACTGCCATGCCAGGAAGCAGGGTGACCAGTGTAACTGGGAATGATAGAAATGTCTCCCCATTTCAGGTCAGACCCAAGATTTTTGATTTAGCCTCCCCCCTCGGACTTGGGGTTGTCTTAGTTCCATACTAAATCCTGACTTGCACCCAACCTTCAGAGCTCTCGGAAAGTCTGCCATCCAGAGCTTTCTGGATTTGCTGGCCCTGTCCCAAAGCCGCTGTGCTGGACACCAGAGCTCTCCGTCTTACCATACCTGGTTTTAGATTCTGTTTGGAGGCTTTTGACAGGAGTTGTTAAACCCAGAGTTCAAGGGCAAATTCATAATTGCCTTTCACTGACCTAGCAGATTTTAAGTAAGTTGATCTTAAACTCAGCATTTTTCATCCACCTCTTCTCTCCCAATCTTGATCTGCAAGAGTATCTCTTAGGAACAGGAGAGATGGGAGTTTGCCTTGTTCCCTATCTGAACAGTCTTTCCACTAATGTTTATACGTATATTGTCAGCATTTTAACTCTGAACTAGAAAAAGCTGCGGTGCATTAGCCATGATTTGAGTTTTCCTACCTGTGTGATTTGTGCTCTTTTTTTCTCCAGGTTATGGGACATCTGGAGACCTTAGCAGCCTTGCAGCCACATGGTCTGCTTTGAAAGGCATGGATAAGCAAGCACAAGGTGTGGTGGACCTACTCACAGTAGACAAACAAGTAAGGATGAACACATGAAGATACGGAATACTGTGTCTCCTGCATGTGCTCATAGATAACTGTCATGAATTCACAGCATTGTCTTTTTGTATCCTGTATTGGCAGGGAGATGGCTAAATGAGTAAATAGACCTTTTCCGCTTGTGGTTTTGAGGGTAATGTGATTCTGTAAAGAAAGACAGAAGCATTTGGTTTTCATCAACTAAAAAGTTAGAGCTTGATATACTAATAACTTTTTTCATCGCCTTTATAAAAGGCGATGAAAAAGCAATTGAAATGGAGACATAGCTCCATTCAGATAGGACAAAATTTCTGAGCACAAGTCATACGTGAACTCGGTAAGAGTAAATTCTTGTAGAAATTCTGATATTCCAAGATCATGCAGTATTGAAGCAGATATTATGGAGTTAATGATTTGTAGAGAACTCGTAATGTTCGTAGGAGGGCTGCTGGTAGATTCAGTACAGGAATTTCTGTTCAGCTGAAGTACAGCTGTCTCTGGGTTTGCACACAGTAGTTTTTAGCCGTCTGCAGAAATGTTAAGGACAACCATTTTAACGGGTAAAATTTAGAGTGTGTTTAAGGCTGTGGGTTGGGGTGAACCCAGATCTTTGGGACCGATAGCTTAACCTGGGAAGTGCTGCAGGGTCTGAAGTACCTGCCAGCAGCTATTGCCTCAGTTTAATCTGAGAAATGGCAACTGCAGAAAGGCCGTTGCCCACTGTGTTACAGGAATACCTTTTCTCACTGGAACTAGGAGGAGAAAGGTGCTGAACTACTGCTGCTATTCTTTTATTGAGTTGATGCCCAACAGCCTCCAGCATGGCTGAGCACCCTGCAAACCTCTGAGAAGTCACGGTCACAGCCCCACTGCTCTGATGCAATGCTGTACGACAATGCACTTTTTTTCCTTCCCCGGCTATGAAGGAGATTTCTTTCCTGCAAGTGTGTTTGTTAAACAAATAACCAGATGCCGTATATATCTAATGCCATCCCAGCCCTTGTCTGAGACAACGGGATTCAATATGCCAGGCAAGAGATAAAAATGATAGGGTTGCTACATGGCCCCACCCACTGGAATAGGAGGTGTTGTGGAAGTTGTTTTATAGCCATGTGTTTTATATCTTTTTCTTTCCATCAGCTGCAGAAGAGCTCCATTGACTGGAAGAAGGGTGGCCGGAAGGTCGATGTACTGTCCTCGGAGCAGAGCTACAAGGATAGAGGGTTCAGGCAGCCGGAGAAAGGACTCAGCCTCTTGGTGCAACATGTGCTGGGGAAACCTCTAGATAAAACAGAGCAGCTGTCTAACTGGGAGAAACGGCCTCTCCGGGAGGAACAGATCCTCTATGCAGGTCTGGTCACTGACTCTGTGGCAAGGTGCTACAGATTGTCCATTACAGGCTGTGTTTGTCTGTTCTCTGTCACCAGGAAAATTGTTAAGTAGCAAACAAAGAAAATGGCTTTGCAGATTAGTTCCTGTTCAGAGAAGCCAGCACATGTTATGTTTGTCCTTTTGCAGACATGGCTTTAATGGTTGAAGTTTAAACTGTCCAGTGATTCATTATTTCCCTTATGAAAAAATTCCTGTGCTTTGCAGATTTTGTCTGATGAAACATCACCTCAGTGGAAACTCCTCTCAGTAACTGAAAGGAAGAAAGTCCACTTCCTTCTACCTCATTTCACAGCCTTTCTAGGCTGTATTCATTTGTCATAGTGAAGTGCTTGTTAGAGCAGGGTTAAAAATGGGTAGACATGGTGTCAGAAACTGCAGCACAGAATCAGTACTGTGGAGGGACCAGTGTAGTTTATTGCTGATTACCCCAGAGTCAGAAGTCTGGGACTAAATCTTTTCCTGAGGCATCAAAGGACAGTCTACTGAAGCGAACTAGCCCTTTGTTAAATTCAGCTATCCTTGAAGCTGACACAGTTCCCACAAAAGTCAGTCACCAGGACTTGTAAAACTGGCTTGGAGACTTAGACAGTTCCCGCTGCAAGGAACAGAGGCCGCATGGCAGTGTGTGTGGGCAGGTGATTGCAAACAACTCGGTTATTACTTTTTAAGATATTACAACTAATGGGGAAGTTACCTTCCCATAGCTGAGATGCGGTAATAAACCATGGGCAAGCCGCTGCTCGGTAACAATGGAGAGTGAAGTGGGTTGGCTGAAGCTATCTTACATGGTGGTTTGGACAGGCACACTACAATTTGCACTACATTAGAGTCAGAGACAGCGGAGGGCCTGTCACTTTTTGAGCTTCTCTGCCTTGGCTCTTTGTGATCGTGTGTTAGGTTATGATGCTCACTGAATCAGTAAAAAGTACAGGGTATGACATTAGTAAGCTGGAGCTTCACAGGTTGTTTGTGTTCAGTGGCATTTACAAAGGCCAGGGTTCTTCCTTGCATTAGGCAAACCTCTGTTTTACTTTTGAATGAAACCAGCTGAGGCTCATATTCCATTTTTTTCAGCTTCAGATGCATACTGTTTGCTGGAGATCTACGAGAAACTCTGTAAGGATCCAGCAAGCTTTGGTCTGAGTTCAGACCTGACTAAGAGTCTGGTGGGAAAACCAAGCATAAAACCCAGGGCAAAGAAGCAGCTGAATAAACAAGAAGTACCCTCACCTTCTGGACAGGTTTGTAAACATCTTCAAAGAGCTGCATGTTGCTCAAGACCCCTGCAAATCATATGTTGCCTTGTCTCTCAGTCATACTATTAGCTATGCATGGCATGACTGTTTGTAGTCTGTTCTCAGGACTATTGCAGCAAACATCTTCCTCGCTCCTCCCCTTTACTGGTAAGATGTGCTTTCTCCTTTGCATGCCTTGGTTCAGCTTTCCCTGTAATTTTAGGTTCATTTGTCTTCACAAAATTTTGGTGCAGATCTGTGTGGCAGAATCCAGCTAACCTTGCTGGTAGAAATGTTCCTTCCACATTTCCTCAGTGGTGTGGGTTTGAATTCTGTGGCCTAGGTGTTGCATCAATGAGGTTTCAAAACTGACTTCCTTACTTTTGCTTTTAACTGAGCTTCTACACTTTGGTTTCACATTGGGAATGCCTCCTTCGTTGCATCTGGAGTAGACGTCTGCAAAGTTAAAAACAAACATTCGACCAAAAAAGTCTTTCTGTCGATGGCTTGTCTCTGTCACCCTGCCCACCACCACATACTCCATGACTGGCCTCCCCCTGCAATGTATGTTGTGACAGAACCTTAAAACTCTGCTGGCCATAGCTTGGAGCTGTGCGACTCTGCTTAAGTATCTTGGAATGTGACTGGTCCCTCTCTCTCAGTAATAAAGTTTTAGTTTTAAAATGCAACCATCTGGTTGTTTATGCACCTGTGAAAACATTAGCAGAAAAACAGTTTTGTTTGTTAACTGAGAAGGCTCACTATGGCTGTGTATCCTTCCGAGTAGTCCCAAATGTGCATTTAGCTCCTGAAGTCAATACTACCTTCCATGGTTGGACTGAGATGCTATTGATTATAGCCACCTTTGCAGGATCCTCCTTATAAAGTGTGTGTAAATGTACAGTATCCCATTAGTCTTAGTCAGGCAGTAGAACACAAAGCTGCTCGGTAGTTTCCTAAGCACTCTGTGTGCTTAGGAATATTGTATGTTACAACAGATCTGACTGGCTGCTGCAGAGATGGGAAAAGTAAGTACTTCAGGCTTGAATTACCTTGTGAACTCACGGGTCATCTTTGTGTTCTGTACAGTCAGATTCATTAAGCGAGAGGTAGTTGGTAAAACCTGGACTGGGACTCAAAAAAGCAGACTTTTCCTGACTCTGCATCCTGCATGACTCCAAGCTCTCTTTCCCAGTGTTTCCTGGTCCACTATCTGAAGTGGGGCTAATGACACTATTCTCCTTTATAAGCCTTTTGCTCTCTGCTGGCATGAAACATGAGAAAAAAGCTACATATGACATTGCTGGCCATTGAATAAACACTAGCTAAGAGCCAGCTGCTGCTCCTTTACATCTGTTTGAACAGAAGCAGCAGCACAGGGTTAGTGTTTTCCAAGTACCTCAACATCGAAGGGTCAGCTTGATCCGTTGTCACAGCACTCTGATGTCTCAGGGCACAACTGCATGCAGTAAGGGTCCTTGCAGGAGCCGGTGACAGTCCAGTCTACCCAGCGCTGCAGAGCTTTGAGTGCATGTACCAGCTTCTGGGAGGTGCAACGTCACACAGATTGAGCTCTTGGATCTGAGCTAGTTCACATGGTCAGCCCAGGTGTATCTGCATGGTGTGCCGTAGCATTTCCAGGCCTGAGTCAACTCCTGCAGAGTTAATCTGCAATGCTGCAGTAACTGTCTGGTTCCAAAGACAGCATAGCCCTGCATAGGTGGTGGCTGTGTCCTTCAGTCATCCCAGCTGCATTCAAGTTCCTGGAGGCAAAGCTGAACATTGGAGGTTCCTTAATAACTTCCCTTCTCCATGAATTTAGCTATTGTACTTCTGGGAGCTTCCCAACGACAAAGTCTCCAACTGCAGGAACTCCCCCAGCAGCAGACATTTGAAATAAAATAAACAGAATTCAGGCACTGCCTATTTTTAAACTTCCGAAGATAACAAAGCTGACGTGGTTGCTTTGTCTACCTGTTTCTCCCTCTGTCTGTCAGATCCCCTTCCCAAATCATAACTTTGACACGTATATTAATTGCAGTCTAATTCGATAGGGGAATAGCAGTCTTGAAGGTGTGTTTCTGTGACTTCATGAAAATGAATGTCTGTGTAGAGCATAGAAGGCGAGGCTGGTATTTCTCCAGGGAAAGGCTACAGATCCCCGGGTTGGGTGGCTAGCTGGCCAGTGAGTGAATGGCTAATTCAGAATTAGCCCCATCACGTGCTGCCTCCTGCCCAAGTGGTAGGTGGGCGATGTAGAAAGGACATGAAGGAGGAACTAGAGGTGTTGCAGAGCATGGGGGAGATTGTAATACAGGTGGTAGGGGACAGTTGAATTTGCCATGGCAGGTGAATGCAGGGAAGCAAAACACAAATGTACTGGAAATCAGCCTTCTGTTCTGCTGCTTACGGATCTCTTGCCTTTCTGTAGCAATGCACAGGATCCAAAAAGGAGAACTTGTGTCCCCCTGCTCCCATCTCCCCAAAGGAGTTCAGTGTGGTCTGCGATAACATGCTGCAAGGCCTTGGGCGCTATCTTCGCTGCCTTGGTGTAGATGTCCGGATGCTGGAGAATGAGGATGACCATAGGAAAGCTGCTGAGGTGAGAGAGAGAGAGAGAGAGAGAGAGAGAGAGAGAGAGAGAGAGAGAGAGAGAGAGAGAGAGAGAGAGAGAGAGAGAGAGAGAGAGAGAGAGAGAGAGAGAGAGAGAGAGAGAGAGAGAGAGAGAGAGAGAGAGAGAGAGAGAGAGAGAGAGAGAGAGAGAGAGAGAGAGAGAGAGAGAGAGAGAGAGAGAGAGAGAGAGAGAGAGAGAGAGAGAGAGAGAGAGAGAGAGAGAGAGAGAGAGAGAGAGAGAGAGAGAGAGAGAGAGAGAGAGAGAGAGAGAGAGAGAGAGAGAGAGAGAGAGAGAGAGAGAGAGAGAGAGAGAGAGAGAGAGAGAGAGAGAGAGAGAGAGAGAGAGAGAGAGAGAGAGAGAGAGAGAGAGAGAGAGAGAGAGAGAGAGAGAGAGAGAGAGAGAGAGAGAGAGAGAGAGAGAGAGAGAGAGAGAGAGAGAGAGAGAGAGAGAGAGAGAGAGAGAGAGAGAGAGAGAGAGAGAGAGAGAGAGAGAGAGAGAGAGAGAGAGAGAGAGAGCGCGCGTGTGTCTGTGTGTGTGTCTCCCATCTGTGCTCCTGGGGGAAGGCCTGCTGCTTACTGAATAACTGCACTGGTTAGTCACTCGCGCTGAACAGGCAGCAGGTTGGCAGGAGCTGCCCAGTGCATGCTTCCTCCTGTGCTCCTGTAGAGACCCAGTTCTCTGGTTCAGGCCGAGAAGCTGTGCCACATGGCAGCTGGTATTAACTAGTCCCTACAGCAGTATGTGAGCTTGGTTCTCCGTTTCCAAGAGAACACAAGCAGAGTGTAAAGATGTGACCTGCAGTCTCAAGTGTCTTTGATGGGGAGGTGGTGGTAGATTTGCAACAAGACAAAAATCGGAGAAAGGAACCCAAAATTCACTTAGGTTTCTAATGGACTCCAGTTTGAGCTTACAGGGCAGGTATTTGCCTGCCTTGTGCCTGGGTCAATCGAGCAGAACCATAATCAAAAGATGGCTGTTCAATATGAAAGGGAAAATTTCCGTAATAAATTGTCATGTAATGTCCTAGCTGGCTACCACCTTGTGAGATGACTCAAAGGTGATCAGGCACAACTTGCAGTGAAATGTTTGGGAAAGGAAGAGTCTCTAACACACGTGGGGACAATGAACATTGATCTGGACTCCCATAACAACTTTGACCCTCTGCCTCTCAGAGGAGAGACACATGCTTCTTCATTTCAGACATACTTCTACTATGCCAGAAATGGAGATATCCAGCCCACACAGTGTGTTGCTATCAAACGTGCACTGATCACCCGGCCTGGTGCACAGGATGTTTCCTCTTCAGATGTCTGCTTGGCCTGAATCCTGGGCAGGCTCTAACTTCTGCAGAAATAATTAATATCTCATCTCTGCCAAACTTGCACAAGTCATTTAAACAAACTAGTTCTCACTGCCTCCCCCCAGAGCCCCGTCTCCGCTTCTCATCCTGATACCTTATCGTGCTATGGACAGGATGTTTTACATTGCTTTCTCTATGGTGACCGGACAAACATCCTTTCACTATCAAAAGCCCTTGGAGTGTTACTGTATTGCAGAGCCTTTGATCTGTGCTTGGATAATCAAAGATAAAAATAGACTCCTCCCACCCTGCTTTGTATCTGGCTAGTCCTGATTTAATAAAAGTTGAACGTTCACCATCGTACACCCAAAAGCTTGTAAATGTTATTGCAAAGGCCAGGAGAAGGGTTTGGATCCTGGTCACTGAATACAAGATAGACAGTTTGGGTGTTGTCCCAACACAGTCTCAAACTAGTGTCACCAGGAACACATAAGTGTGTATGGGGTTAGTGTTTGTTCTTCATTAAAGTCATTTCACTATGATTTATCATCGATATGATTTATCAGTCATATTACACATCTCCTTGTGCCAAGAACTCCTGAATCGCCTGGCATTTGCTCCCTATTGTTCTCACTCCTGTTGCTTGTTAAAGTGACTTCAAGTATTGGTAGGCACATGGGTCTTGTCCTTCACCCTTTATTATTTGAGATCGAATTTAAAAGCCCGAGAGCTTTGTAGATTGTGCTTGGGCAGCTATGGATTTTTTTTATTTTTTCTTCTAGACTAATGTGTGTGGCAGTAATTGATTTGAGAAACCCCATTCCCAGGCTAAACTTGAAGTCTGTGTCCTGTGTACTGCTTCGTGTTGTGCTGCTATTATTGGCTAAATTTTTTATCTGGACAACAGTTGTCATGGCAAGTTTATCATGCCAGATCTGCAATCTCAGATCTGCCAGCCCGTGAGAGCAGAACCTCTAACACCACGAGCCAGTGCATTCCCCTGTTTTCCCATATTTAGCTGCTGTGAGATGACACCAGTTTGCATTCTGTGTATTTAATGGTGCCATTTAATTAGGACTGGACTGCAGAAGTGACTGATTAAAAGTTATCTGTCATAAGTGCAGAGAGAGAAAATCTCTAAAAATGGAAAAATAGTAGAAATTCATACTGAAAATTTCTCTGGTTAAATCTGTCCTCATGTTGAAGGCAAAGAGCTCACAGTCCATCCTTACAAAAATGTTTTAGCCTCTGTTCCTGAGCACCAGCCTCTCTGGGAAGAGCAGCTTTTCCAAGTACGGGTGCTGTGTCATTTTCCAAGTCTTCTCATTCGGTGGGGTAGCAGTAACATTTTTACCGTGTTACGTTTATATCCTAGCTGCTGTAGCACAATGCACGCAAGTGTTTGGCAAAGCAGGTATGCAGCTGGGGGATGAAATTTGTACCAGATGTGCTGGACAAGCTCCTTTACCTGACTTAGAGCAGCCTGTGAATTGAGAGCCGGGGGGGATTCACCGTGTGCTTTCCCTGAAACATGTCCTTGCCTGGCAGCACTGCTCCGGTCCTGCACCCTGGGAGGAGGCCCTTCTGGAGGGCTTTGGGTAGTGGCCCAGGCTGGCACAAGCCTGGCTCCCTGCTCTGTGGCAAAATAGGGAGGCCTCTCTTGAGAAGGGCTCTATGCATCCAGCCATGCCTCACCAGGGGCTTCTGACTCCATCCAAAGGTAAAGAATGACTCCATCTGGTAAACAACGCGGAGATTCGATCTCTCTTGTGCATCCTTCTGTGTGTGCAGCTGCCATTATTGGGATAAGCCACCCTTTGCATTTGCACTATTCCTAAGCAACATGTTATTTCCAATTAATACATTTTTCTTTACTTAAATCATGTCCTATGCCTGTTGTGTTTCTAGCCAGGTCTTCTAGCTTGTCTTCTGCAAACTTGTCATTGCAGAGAAACTTAAACGTATCTTTTGGGCCTTCTAGATGGATAATTGGAAGGAGGTGGGAAAGTTTCAGTGGGTGTTCCTCTTTTCTCTGCAATTTTGCAGAATCAGGTAGAGCAGTGGGATGCTTCTCATACTAGCCTGAAAGGATCACCCACCAGCCTGAAGTGACTATAGTAGATCTTGCAGTGTTGTACTTGGGGAGTGGAGCAGAAGCTTATAAGAAAATTTTGGTAGTCTCTTAGGTCGCTAATTTCTAAGAAGAGACTTGGTGGACACTCAAAGCCCCTTCAGTTGCGTTGTGTTTGGTTTGTTTTATTTTTTTTATGGACTGTGCTCTTGGTCTTCAAAATCATCCTCATCTCTAAGAAGAATTTGCACACTAAGGCAAACCTGGTATCTTTTGAAGCATGATAATATCCAGAAGGCTGGTAGAACTGGCTTCTTGCAGCTCACATGGTGTAGAAGGTTCCCTTGCAAGGTTACATCTACTGCCCCAAAACTCCAGGTGAACCAGCGAGTCGGAGAGGAGGGCCAGGCTTGGATGGATCTCAGGAGCCAGTTAGAGCAATGTGCACCTGAATCTAAATTGCCCTGGACTGGTTTGGAGCCATGGGACACAAAGGGGACTTCTAATACTGCAGCGAGCAGAGCTTCATGTCATGGGGGAATCTAATCTCTGATCTCGTCTCAGCTTTGAATGTCTTTTTCCATATTTTTGATGTAAACCACATTCTTCAGGTTTGCTAGTCTTTTTACCTCCCCACCAGTCTGTGGAGTAAATTCGCAGAGGAGGGATGAACAACTGTTCTGCCTTTAAGATCAAGACTTCGCTTTTGATGTTTGGTCAGCAGGAGGAGAATGTCTTTCATTGGAGACCTTGGTACAAATGGGTCTACATTAAGAAACAAAATTGGGTCGATGGTTTTGGTCTGGTACTTAAGGCCACGTTACGAAACAGGCAATAACTCTGTGCAATTTATGTTTTTCAGGAATGCTGAAGAGAAGTCTAGGGTTGAGATACCAGCAGTACAGCAAGTGCACTGCAGGACTGGACTGAGCGTGTTCATAGCTATTAAGCTCTTGGTTTATTTTAAAAGAGTCTGAGATAACAGGTAGGGGGCTTCAGGCTTGGATTGAGGTTTGTGATCCACTTCTCTAGTAGATCCTTGTCTGGGTGCTTTTCCAGCACACATCCTGGAGCAGATGCTTTCTGTCTGCTCCCTTTTTGTCTGAACTGGGCCCTTGCTGGCCTAGGCTCAGGGTCACTGCTTCACCTCTGCCACTGCAAGAGGGGCCACAGCTTTTCCTGGAGTGCTGCCTTGCAAAGGAGCACTGCAGTTTGCCTCTTCAAGAACATGTAGCGTTGCCCAAGATGTGTCATGCTTGGCAAATTTTAAATTACAGATCTACAGCCTTGAGCTGCTGTTTCTTGAAACCTTCTTTGGCCTTAATTCAGGATCCTTTAGGTTGTCACGAATTATTCTGCCGCTGGTGCTGGCTTCGAAACATAGGGTCTCTCTCTGCCCTCTCTCATCAGTTGTTGCCCTTCCAGGTCTCTCTTGTAGTAATTCATTTGGGTTCATTCATCTCTGCAAGATGAAAGTTGGCTGAACAGACAGGCACGTTAAGGGCTAAATAATAATACCGAGTTATTAGGGAGTGCTTTCTGTCCAGAAGGTCTAACTAAGCCTTTTCCAGAGGAAGTTGATACTATCTTTTTAATAGATTGTGAAACTGAGGCCAGTGCCCTCTCTGCAGCACTTGGGATGGAGCACAAGTCCCTGACACCCACCCCAACACGCTACTCTGATGGTTCTTTTCCTTTTATTTGCATCTCCGAGCACACATCTCCTGGATGATCCCAGTGCTGCCTTTGGTTATTTCTTTCAGAGGAAAAGAAGGAATTGTGCCCTTTTCTCCAGCACGTATCCTCCGTGGTTTCAGTCAGATGTGTGCTATCACATGGCTTTTCTGGCTCTGTGTGCTTCTCCCAGTTGTTGTTCCAGAGGCGGAAAAACATGCTGGAAGAGTTATTGCTTTTCTCCTTTTTATTTGATGTTCTTTGCCTGTCCTTGCAGAGCCATTTAGATAAGGGGATTTATCAAGCTTGAACTAATTAACCCTGGATGCAGGAAGTCAGAATGGAGCATTCCAGCTGTGAAAGCCTCAGACTTACCCTGAAGCACACATGGGTCTGAAGGAATTTCACATCTCTTTACCCTTGTCGGCAAATCACTATGGTGAACTTTTCTGTTGCCTTACTGGACTTCTCTCACTAATGTGCCATGAGGGTGGTTTGTTGGCAGGGCTATTTCAGTAACCCAGGCTGCCTGTAGCAGGATTGCATGCAGCACAGGGTGTCTCTGCTGCCACTTCAAGGTTCTTGTTCCTGGAGATTTTTTTTTTCCTTTATTGAGAGAGAGGGTTGATTTTGATAGAAATACAGTAATTTTGCCTGTAGGAAGATGCTTTAGAAGTTGTTGCAATCACTTTCTCAGTGCAGAACTGGCAGCCAAAGAGTGACTTCACAAAAAAGGGAGGAAAGTGGCTACCTGAAAGGTCAAGGTAGGAAAAAAATGGTTGCTTAGTTGACCACATGGGGAGTTTGTGCCTTCAGAGCCTCCTCCCCCTTGTTTCATGTGGCCATAGGTCCACTGGGTCTTAAGAGAATAGCTATCCAAGACAGAGTTTTAAAATCTTGGTTTGGTTTTTTCGGTGTTCCCTGGCTATGCTTGGTGGTGTCAGACTGTCTGGGAAGGGCAGCAGGACTCTGATCCCAAATGTGTCCTCCTGCCAGGGTTAAAGAGTGATCCAGCAAAAGCTTCTGAAACTCTGATCCAGAAGAAAGACCTCAGTGACACACGTCTGGAAACAGTGAAAAATACAAGGGCTCCAACAGAATCCAAGCCAGAGAAGAGAAGAGAAATAACCTCATGCCTACCTTCAAGTGCCAATCTCTTGTCAGCGCTAGCAGAGCTGAAGTGCTGGTTCACATGGGAATCCTTCTATCGCTACGCATTAAACTAAAAAATACAAGGGCTCCAACAGAATCCAAGCCAGAGAAGAGAAGAGAAATAACCTCATGCCTACCTTCAAGTGCCAATCTCTTGTCAGCGCTAGCAGAGCTGAAGTGCTGGTTCACATGGGAATCTATCTATCGCTACGGCCATTAAACTATTTCCCTCCTACAGGACAGCGTGAAGGGGTGGGAGGGAGGGATGTCATTTAATCATACGAAGATCAGTCACACTTTCATCCTTGTGAAGAATTGCAGTTTCAGATTTAGTATCTCCTTTTGGCACCAAACCATTTGAAAGTGTCTCTTACTCTATTGTGAAGGTCAGAAGTGCGGGTAATGAGTCCCCTGATAATTCAGCGCAGACCTTTCCCTTGGAGGACAAGACCTCTGATAAAAGCGCAGGATCGCAAGTCAGGAGGTGATAAACTCTAATGGAGATGTTCTTTGGAGCCTGGAAAGGGTGCATAATTTCTGTATGTCTGCTCTTGGGCTGCTGGGAGAATAACACTCTCTTATCTTTAAGGAGTGGAGTGAGCATCGTTCTGTTAATGTCTATGAAGTTTGCAGACACATTTAATGGTACATTTTTTTGCTGGAATTACCTGCTTAGGTTATTTTTTCCTTTCTCCCCTGTGCATTGCTGTGCGAGCAGAACTGCTTGCTTCTTTGTGAACCAGACTGGGGAAATAGAAATAGTCTGAGTTAAGGGGGAAAAAAAAGATAGAAAGGTTTTTGATAGGATTATTTCAAGGTGGATCGGTTCCCTGGGCCATCTGCAGTACAGATGCACAAGTACCTTGTTCCAGCACACACGAGGCAAGGCGGGTATTGGCAGGGAGGGGACATGTAGTGAGCGAGCGATACCTTGAGCTTCTATTGCTGTCAAGAGCGTATTGTTGAACCAGACCCAGATACTCTTGGCCTAGTGTATGTTGACACTGGAGAGAAAGACTCGATATCACCAGTTCATGTTCTCTCTGCTTTGACTGAAAGGAAAGCTTGAATCCGGTGTAACTTCAGCCCATGTTCATTATGATTTTTACTGTTTTTTCCAGATTGCCCGACAGGAAGGAAGAGTCATTTTAACCTCTGGACTCCCATATCAGACTGTAAGTGTTCAGAGCTTCTGGCATTTTTCTGGCATTGTATCATTGCATGGTCTGGGATGTGCAGTGTAGAGAAGAGGAAAAGTCAGACGTGAATGCAACAGCTGGCTGGCTTTTTCGTGTTTTCTGCACTAAAAACTACATTAAGGGTCTTGAGAGGTTTGCTGTTCTGAATGACCAAAGCTCGGAGTGAAATTTTTTTTATACTCAGTACCGCATCAGTGGGGAGAGCGATTGCTCTCCATTGGGGGCGGGGGGTGGAAATCAAGCCAAGCAATCCAGAACAAAGTGTTTCTGTTTAGCCTCACTGGCAGGTGAAAGGCAGCTCAATTCCCATGCTTTTTATCACAAAGATTCTTGTTTACTGACTGGCTCCACAGTGACATAGTTTCAACACTTAAAGACGTTTCTTCAGGCTTGGAAGGGAGAGAATGGAAGCCGCTAAGCATGGGTCCCGGTGGAAGCTGTAGAGGTTTTGTGTTCCTATAGATGCACAAAAAACCCAAAGCAAAACCCAACTTTACCCTCAGCACCAGATGTTCAGAGCCCTTCATGGGACACACTTCAAAATGGAGTGTTGGTGGGAATACACTGAACCTGTCAAGTCAGTGGTTGCAATGTTATGATGCCTGCTGCAGGTCCTTTGCACTTTGTTGCTCCCCAAAAATTCATTTGGAAGAGTGAAACTATTCTAGATTAAACATGTGAGCCAGAGTGCAGGACTTCCTTGTTACAAACTATCAACATAAAAGCTCCCAACTACTCAAGTAGCTAGTTGAAGTATTTGCAGAATGTAGGATGCTAATTTCCTACATAATAGCTGAGCATTGAAGAAAACTCCCCCCACGATGAGACACTGTGAGGCAAGTGCAGCCGTGCCACACTACAGGTTCCTTATCCAGACTGTGGTTCCTTGAGCCTACAGTTGATGTAATAGGTACTTCAGCATCCAGCATAATCTTATTTGGCAAAGCTTTAACTTCAAAGTACTGTGTAGGAATTGCAAAAGGAAAATAACTGCTTCCCAGTGTACGATACTGTCCTGGGAAATGTCTGGTTCCCTTTGTTCCTTTGCCTTTGTATGCCCTACGCGAGGACAGGATGGCTCTGCTAGTCTCCTTTACTTGCATGCAGCTAATCCCACCCCGCTGTGAGTACTGATCGTGTTCATAAAGATGTGCCTGGAACTTCCCAGTGCTTGCTCCCAGATACAGACTTCTCTGCTAAATGTGGAACAAACATCGAGAGACTGTCCACATCAACCACCTCAAATTCATTGGCCATCAGTGAAGTCCAGATGAAACGGTGTATAAACTGGAAGGGTTGAAGTGGTAAAACTGTCAGTGGACATTATCTCCATCATTGTGCTTTTGCATACTGTGTGGGATCTGGCCAGGTTTCATGTGAAAGCTGTGGTTAAATTCAGTTTCCTCTTGCTACCCCTGTCAGCACCACACCACCAAATTTTAAGTTGAAGGGGACTTGGGCGATCATGTTTCATATATATATATAAAATGCTGCAGTGCTTCAGTGCTTCAGTAGTCTCAGAGCTATTGCAGCAGTGGCTAAGTGTTAAATTACCAATTGTGCTTGTCAGATCAAAATTTAGACTGTAAGCACATACTAACGCCAAATATTATTTGTAATTAAAACCAAACCAAGGGTATTGGGAAGAAACCCATGGATCATGATGCATGGAGTGCCTCATTTATTGTCTTTTTGGTTTACGACTTGTCTTTTGAAGCTGCAGTCCCAGGTAGCAGAAGGAAGGTGTTTCTCTGTGAACTGCTCAGAAAAGGCAAAAGAACAGGCCCTGCAGGTTCTGAAGCACTTCAACGTTCAAGTATCCCTGGCGGATATCTTCAGCCGCTGCCAGGTAGGACAAAGCTTGTTTGAGTTAAAGTTCATGCTCGCTCGCCGTTTCGTGCACAGCAGGCACTGCTTCAGCTTTTTGGGTCTTGCACTCAGTGTCTTCTACTCGGTTCCCAAGATTTCTGCTTGAACTTTGGCAACATCTTGCAAAGCTGTGAGGAGTTCGGAGTGTGCTAACATCCGTCAGAAGTGTTGATGACTAAGTCAGAAGAGCAGAGGCACTGCATCTGCAGCTTTGCTAGAAACTCTGCTGTTTTTCTGATTTTTGGTACTTGGCATGTGTTTTGGCATTGACTATCACGGTTATAGTCTCTTTGTTGCTGTGTTCTCTGTCTAGGACACATGCTGTTTTAATTATAAACCATGTTTAATTATGGCTCTGTGATTCTGATAACACTTAATTACTTTAATAGGAGGATTTTTTTTTTAGGACTGTATTTTTTTTTTCAGAAGCTATTAGGTTAATTCATGTCCATGCTAGTTGATGACTACAGATTGTGTTTGGCACTGGATATCTGTGGATTGTTGTTAAGAAGAAATTTTAATTGTGTTAGCTCAAATCTCCATCTCTTCCAGTTTCACTCATGTATTTGTTACAGTAACACGCTGAAACCTATCCCTTCAAAAACTGTAACATAAACCAACTTGCAACTTCAACATCTCTCATCTTATCAGTGTTTAAAGGGAGAAAAAGAAGAAACTGCAAATCTGGCTAGAAAAGGAGCTTTCTCTCAGGAATAAACAAGCCAGCTGAACACTGCAGTGAAGTCTGGCTCAGTGCCTGGTAGTCAAGCTCGTGGGGGCTCCTGGCCTGGTGGAACTGCACAAGTGTTGTAGGAATAGCAATGACTTCTGAGCAAACACACCAGAGAGCATTTTCTAGACCTCTGCTTATATCTGATGTCGGTTATTGAAACTGTATCTGTAACTTACAGAGAAAATGAGAGTTGTCCAGCTGTGCAGGTTGTCTATAAGAGGAGAATGACGTAACACCATGCAGATTGGATCGACATAATATGGGTTGATCTTACTTCAAGATAAATGTATATATTCAGATATAAGATAGTGTGCTCAGTCTTGCGGTTTTATTGTTCTGAGAACAGATTGCAGTTGTTATAAGTGACGCACCATTTTCTAGACCTCTGCTTATATCTGATGTCGGTTATTGAAACTGTATCTGTAACTTACAGAGAAAATGAGAGTTGTCCAGCTGTGCAGGTTGTCTATAAGAGGAGAATGACGTAACACCATGCAGATTGGATCGACATAATATGGGTTGATCTTACTTCAAGATAAATGTATATATTCAGATATAAGATAGTGTGCTCAGTCTTGCGGTTTTATTGTTCTGAGAACAGATTGCAGTTGTTATATAGTGACGCACTGGCTTCTTTGCTATTTAAAAAAAAAAAAACTTTAAAAAACCTTGTGGATTCTCCGATTCCCTGAGATCCCATAAAATAGCAGTGTTCTTCCTGATGGTTGTTGAAATACCCCAAGAATAAGCACACAAAAAAACATGCTGCAGAAAACTCTCTGATATCTGTAATAAATGCAGGAGACTGTGCAGCATACGATATAAAACTGACCCCTTGCCCATGATCTGGAGTCTGGAACTATTTAACTATACAGCTTTTTAGTACGTGCTGTCTTAGTTTACAATATAAATAGGAGTAATCAATCTGGCTAGGAATATATACTAAGTGTTCTCTTACTTCCAGGAGAAATGCCTTCCCTGTAAATTGTGGTGGTAGAACAGCTGCATGTTTTATACTGCTAGGCATGGGAAGATGCTATTATTTGTCAAACTGCTCTGTGTTCTGATTCATATATTTACCTACGTTTAAGGCTTTGGCATTTTGGAGCTGATTTTGTTCAGCTGTCCTCTACAGACTGTACAAGTTTCGCTAATACGTTGCTGTTGCTCTCGAGGAGAATCCAAGCTCTTACAGCTGCACGTGTCCAGCAGACACCCAGCCAGTTTCCCAGGGGTGCTCGGCACTGCGGCTCTCAGTAGGTCTGCGTGCGAGGGGGAGAGCGGTGGGCAGCTGGTTGGGAAGGATCATACTGCATAACTGCAGAGTATTGACTGCCCACATAAAAAATGGCAAATTTCTGCTTTTAAGAGGGTGCTCTGTGGCCAACAGAGACCTCAGCACTTCATTTGTAAGTTCTTTCTAAAACATCCTAATTCTCTGCAAACCTAATTGGGCTTAATTAGGATGGAGGCTAGATCCTGAAACTGCTGAGCTGTGCCTTCCATACTGCCTGTTCTGGTCTTTAACCGGGTTACAGACCTCAGGGCTTGCAAACTGCTTTGAGGTCTGCCACCTCCTTGCAGAAATGTGTATTGCTAATTGGTGACCGAGGGTTTCGGCTGTCCCTGTAGCAGGGGAGTGCTGATGGCGTGCAAGCTGGGGCCTCCAGAAACACCCAGTGCTGCTGCCTACGTGCTCGGCAGAAGGAGGAGGCCGGGTAGTACTCATTCGTAACCCGGGCCGCTCTCCTTCCTCGCCTTTGTGGAGCTCGGCCGGCCGGTGTCTGAACTGCGGGCCCGGCAGTGAAGGACAGCCCTGTCGTGCTTGCCAGAGCGCTGGAGATGGGTTATCGGCTGCTGTCATCCACTGTAGATAAGCGTTTTCTGTGTGTCACAGGAAGCAATGTGGCATCCTGCCTGACTCTCTCTGTCTCGTGGAGCAAGGGCTTGTTTTGTCTCTTGGGCCTCTATTCTGTAAATGATTTGAGTCAATATGTCAGCAAATATTGTTGCTGTAACAATTAATGTGTGTAGTGCAGAGCACACGGTAAAAATAGGTCCCAATTCAATGTTGTACCCAAGATTGCTGTAAAATATGTTTCCTCTGTCAGCTCCCTCAGCAGGGATGGACGGTCTCTCTTTTGCAGATATAAAGAATGGGCTTGCTTTGTAACCCTGCCAAAATACTGCCTTTTTCTGTTAAAACAATGGCAAATACCGGTTACCTCTGTCTGACTTAGAGCAGCAAGTGCACGGAGAATTTCACCCGTGGGCTTCTCGGCATTTCTGCTTTCAGTTGTGCTGGGCTTCAACTTGGTTACTCTGGGTAAAGGCTCCAGGAATGGAGACTACAGCTGGCTGCATCAGTTCTGGCCTTCCAAGTATGGTCTTCCTATTGCACGTGGCTCTCAAGTGCTGCATCTTAAGGGCCCTGTGATGGTCATGGAGAAGCTTTAGCCAGGCCTGGTATTGCCTTCGGTGAGGAACGTTTTAGGGGGGCTGAGTCAAAATAAGATGAATTCTGTCTTCTGGTGACATGCACCCACCCCCACCCCCCCATGAAGTCGTATGTTTCCTAGCCTTAAAAGCTTTGAAATAAACCCATTCCCTCTATTTGAAATGCAAATGTCTTTTGTCTGTCATCTCTGCACACATTTGAATATCATGTATCCAGCTTTTCTTCTTTTCGGATATCCAAAAGTAGCTCCTTCAGAAAGGGGTGATGGTGAAATGCATGCTGGAGGGTGTTCTTACATGATAAATTCAGCACATTGGTCCCTTACACTAGTCAGGAAGATCTTTGTGGAGTTGTCAGGGGCTGTTGTGAGCAGCCTTAGGATCAGCTACCAAACTGGCTTGAGTGGAAGATCAGTGATCCTCTGCTCTTGACAACTTGGAGGAAGTTCTAACACAGAACTTGCATTTAAGAAAGAAAGAAACAAAACCTGCTAAAGAAGGTGACCTACTGGATGGCTATGAACATCTGACAGCTGTGTCATTTTATAGGGGGGTTGAAATTCGGCTTCTCTCACAGGTCCGTCCATTCAAGGAGGAGGTTATCTCCCATCCATCCTGGTGCTGCAGCCACCCTCGCTCGGACGTGGTGTCCATCCATGGGGCATGCCTGCCTGCTTTGACACTCACGTATGGCCTGGTAGGGCAGCAGGAGGACATGAACTCCATTCCAGTCTCGTAAAGAAACACTTGAAAATGGACATGATTGCCAAATCATTACCTGGGTGACTGACTTGGCTTTTTCCATCTTGCTTTTCTGCGCCGTCTCATTGAAGATCCGTCTGAAGCAGGCGTAGACTGCATCTACTGACCTGGCAGTGTGTGCAATGCCTCTTCATTTACTGCTCTCCTTCTCAGTAAGCCCCAGGTACCCAGGATATTTTGCGTCCTTTGGCTAAGGTATGGTGTCTGGCCTAGCCGACTTCTTGTCAGTGAAAAAACACTTATGTTGAAGAAGATAAATTCAGGAAAGGGGCTGGCAGCCTTTGGTTGTGAGTAATGTCGCTCTCTGCGGCACTGACAGGGTGAAATTATGGTTTGAACGGTGATAAACTGAGGAGATAAACAGCGCAAGTTGTTAGCTTTAAATCTTTATATCGCAAGTGTTTGTCACGACAGTTTGAAGGGAAAACAGTGTGTTCAGTGTTGTATGGGATCGCCGACAAATTACTCCTGCTATAGAAGAACCTCGTCGTTAAAGGATTATAACTCTGCTGTAAAATCCTTGCTGGTTTGACGCTCTGCAGACAGATTTGGAGCCAGGAGGGCCTGTCCGTCTTCAGAAAAGCTGAGTTGTGCTTTACTTGAAAGCCTAACTGCTGCTCAGCTCAATTTTGAGTCCGAAGCTTTGCTCTTGTAGAAGGGAGGGAGTGGGCTGGGGGACCTGGGTCCTGCGGTGTGGCTGTGCCACCTCCTTGCCTCCTTTGCGCCTCTCTTTCCTTTCCCACCCTCTATTTGACTTGACCCTTTAGCCTTTAAGCTGTCCGGAGCAGGGACCCTGTTTGAACAATACCTAACGCAATGGGAGGCTGATCCCAGGTGAGGTTTCAAGGCTTTCCTGCAAGGAAAAATGATTGCAATTATATCCCCTGCAAAAATAAATGTGCACAGAAAAAAAAAATCTCAGGCTCCAGCTGCAGTTTCTGCAACTGAACAGCCCTGCATTTATTATAGGATTATCTACAAATTCAAATAGGTTGTCTCTTTCACTTCACTGAATGCTCTGATCCTAAATAAGCAAATTACATCACCTATTCTGGTGTCCTGTTTAACTTATGACCTCAGCCTGAGCGCTGCAGGATGTGAGAGATAGCTGCTTTATTTCATTGTCTGGAGATCTGATATCTTTTTTTCCCCCCCCTTCCCTGGTCTCTCAGTTTCTAAGCTGCTCACCCCAGCCTTTTAGAAAGGTGTTAGCATGGGATTTAGGAGTAGGCGGGGAGGAGGGGGGGAGAAAGAGAGGAAACCACCATTTTTTTTGAAATTAGGTGCAAAAGTGTTCTAACAGTTGCAGCAAATGTTTCTGGTTTTTTGTGGTTAAGGTAACGAATTTCATTGCTGCAAAGCTCATCATGTGCAAGCTGATTTACGCAGAGGGAGCCCAGTATGGAGCAATCCATTTAGCAGGGACAAAGAAAAAGGCCTTATGATTAGATGAAAAACCCTGTGCTTGGGGCACTTTGCGAGAACCTTTGAAGCCAGCCTGGGAACTCTGGCAATATTAGTCGATAATTAGTAATATAGATCCCTCAAGCTGTTGTTTAAGTTGAAAATGTGCATGTCTCTCATGAGCCTCTGTCACACCAATCTGATCAGCAGGCTTTTTTGTTCCTTTTATGTGGGTTGCTCTGTCGGTCCAGATGATGATGAGAACTGCCAGACATCATCTTTCTCACTAACTTGAGAGCTGAGCAGCTATCTCCCTGCCCTAGCATCTCATGGAAGTGGGACCAGGGCAATTTTGTTTTGTGGTCACCTTTCTGGCCTGAGCAACAGTCATTTTATTCTTTTAAATGTCCCAGTTGTCCTTCCCCATGTGCAGTGAAAAACCAGTAGAATTTAAAGGCTGTGTATTTCGTAAAATGCTTCTGCCCCAGCAGATGGCAAGGGATTTGTCTCAGGAGTTGCTTAGGACAAAAAGCATCTGCAACTGAAATGGGGCTGGGGCGATCATCAAAGAATTTTGAAAATGTCAGTTCTCGGAGCCCACGTTTCAGCTTTTGAGATGCCTTCCACTGATGTAACGTCATGTCCCTATTTACTTCCTTTCAGCTCTGAAATCTCTTTGGAAAGGTCCGTGTAACCATCTAAATGAAGATTTAAGAAGGGTCATGTGCACTGGATTTTGTCGACTTGGGAATGCTGAGAAAGAGAATATCGTTTCGAAACCCTCTGTGGTTTAATAAAAGGTTCATCCATAGGATGCAATTTGTCAGCGCCTACAGGTCAGGAAAACCTGTGATTAACAGCATCTGTGGTTTCCCCAGATGTGTGAGTTAGCTGCTTACTCCTCACCAGCCCTTAACCCAAACTGAAAACTCAGCCCTGTGCCTACCCACTACGTAGGCTGTGATTTCTTGCTTCAGAGTGCGATTGTTCAACACAAAGGGTAAGGCCCTCTTAATCTTTTTGTTTATCCTGGGCTTGGCAATTTAGATGTAATCTGCAACTTGTGCTGCTGAGACTCTGGCCAGGAAGCACAGCTGGTATTATTCTGCCTCTACAGACATTGTTGAGGGAGCGAATTGACCTCAAAAGGTACTTGTCCCGGGACTGTCTGAATGTGAGCATTCAGTCGTGAATGCACCTAGCCCTGGCGCAGCAGCGTTTCATTCAGAGGGATGTAGCTCTTTTTATTTGGAAGTGGCTCTACTCGATGGTCGTTAAATAGCATCAGGGTTTGTGATAATTTGTCGTGGCAAATTGTGCTCCTTTCGAGTCTCCAGTTGAGATTGTTATTTGCTGATCTCTAAGGCTTTATAAACCGTAGTGAGAGCTCATAGCGAGTGGTCACCGTTACGTGCAGGGACATGGGGGCACACGGAAACAACGTGCCTCGTCCGGGTGGAGATCCCAGCGGGAGCTGATCGAGCCCCAACTCACAGGTGTAGGGCAGGAAGGTGGGCAGCATGTCGTCCGTACCGGCTCCACCACACGATACACAAGTGCGTACAGCACCAATCCTGTAAAATTCCCAGCCTGTAACTTGCTTAGCACTGCACTGCTGTCCATGTAAAGCTCAGAGCCCCCCAAAAAAAGGGCTCGACTGGGCCTAATTCTCACCAGCGAGCCCGGACAGTGCTGCCTGGTTCCCACAGACTGTACACTTCCCTGCCAAGATTTCAGTATCTTCAGAAATTCAGTGGAGCATGAAGGTCACAGCAAGGGAAGAATGACAGCCTGAGACTTTTTTTTTCCCCTTTCACCAGCTCAGAGCAGACTGTTGTCTCTCTAGCATGTTGACTGTTTTCATAGTGTTAGCGTGAAGTTTATGTTTTACACAGACCAGTGGAAGTCAGATATGGGAATGCAGCAGATCAGCTGTGTTTCTTCAAGGAAGATGGTCTCATGTTGCAGACTTTCTTTCTCAGTGTCTGCAAAAGCTTGATTTCCAGTGAAATTTCCTTTACAGATCTTTGTCTTTAGGTTCTTTTTGTGGACGTATTTGAGAGACTATACCCAAGGTTTCAGTTTGTGTATTTATTTCCTTTCTCTTATTTTCACTTGCAAAGCTGCAGGTGAATATTAAACTTCAGGAGGGGAAAAGGCTGTTAATTTTTCACGGTGTTATGTATTACAGTGCTCAAAATGATGATGCCAAATTAGCCATTAGAGGTCAAACCTCAGCGGACAGCAAATGTTTTCTTTTGAGGAAATCATCCTTATTCCTGGGAACCAGTTTTGTTCTCCTGTGCTAAACGCAAGAAAGGTATGAATGTGTGTTTTTTCCTGGAGGGCAACACTAGCTGGAAAAATGCTGGTTTTAGCCAGTGGAAACAGCACAAGCAAACAACGATTGGCAGTGAAAACAGCACTT
Organism: Aptenodytes forsteri; assembly: GCF_000699145.1. Taxonomy (NCBI): domain Eukaryota; kingdom Metazoa; phylum Chordata; class Aves; order Sphenisciformes; family Spheniscidae; genus Aptenodytes; species Aptenodytes forsteri. Next base: position 735,678 of record NW_008794455.1, on the reverse strand, counting down.
GTATTTAGACTAGCATAGAAAAGAAGACACAATGTAGTGCAGAGTAAATGTCCTTTTATACAGTTCTGTACAAGGCTTTTTCTTCCTCTCGTGGGTTTGGACAGATCGTGAAGTGCATTGGTCAGCAGTGATGCTGGTGCACTGGGAGAAAGTAATGAAAGGTCAGTGGGTGACAGAGATGGAGTGACTGTAAGGAAAGCGAAGAACTCTCTGGAGAAGGCAGTGACACAGCTATAACTCCCATGTGTCCCAAAGAAACCGTCCCCATGTTTTCTCTCAAATGTCATGAGAAAACAAGAGATTTGTAGCCAATTTAAGTTCTGTTGGTTTCCAGTCCCCTGTGCCTCCTGAGGTCAAAGTTCAGTGTATTGACTGTGTCAAGAAGTCAAAATTCCCATGTTTTATACACTGTGGAGTTTCTCCTCCTTTTTGACATTGGTGCCCTTATAATGCTCTTTGTTTGTATGTCATGGTAAGGATGGGATGTCCAATTCCCGGTGTTTGAATGGCTGTATATTTATACTGGTGGGTTCTCAGCATGATAATCCTTCATATAAACCAGCAATAGAATCAGTGGGTCTTGCTATTTGAGCGACCTTGTACATTAAAAGTTAAATAATGTCAAAGTTCTTGCTTTCACAATGGAGTGACCAGCTTCATTAGTAGAACAGGTGAAGTGAATTGATTTGAACCCATCCAGAAGGCCTCTAGGCCTTTGTTATCACTTCATAGATCAAGGTGATTGAGTAGTGTCAGAAAGGAGCCTTTCTTCTAAACAGTTTGATGTGGGCCATCTTGTAGCACAGGTAATATCACGGCAATGTTTTCCCAAATCCTGTGGAGAATCCTGCACAAAACCCTTGTCCTGTTGTTGCAAATGCAATTAAATCCTGCTACGTGCTTCATGGGGAATGAACAGTTTTGCAGTCATCCAAGATTTGCAGTGTTTGCCTGGGCAGCTGTTAATACCGGCAGCAGACCTTTGTTCCTTCAGAAGAATGTGTGATCCCTAGGCATTTTTGAAGCTTTCGTTTGAGTCAGCATTATACACTGAGCTACACATACTTGGCTTCATTGTAGAATTTGCCAGATCTGTAATTGCTCGACAGCATTTATCTGAAGACCTTTAGGCATTAAACTGTGTAACTTCCTATTGGCATAAAATGAACTATATCTGTTATTCATAGTATTAATTGTACGAGGTGACACCCTACATCAAAACCGTACGTCTGTGGACCCCTGTGGGATATGATAGGTGATTTCCTTCTTCATCTACTCCTGCAAAGGCATTTTTAGCTAGAAGCAGCTAATGATGAAGATGGTAAGCAACATACATAGGGTTTGGGCTTTTCGAGAAGACCTTGTCCCCAAAAGGTGCGCGTGGTCTGAATTACTTGCTTGATGTAAGAAGAAACCATTTTGTGTTTGTGTAAACCATTTCATCCAAGGATCATGCAGTGTTTCAGAAAGAGAGACAGGTAAAGCAGTATCCTGGTGAAACCTGAAAAGATAAGCAGAAAGCTTTTAAATTAGTTTCTCAATTCATACATTGTGTCAGTCTTGAAGAAGATGATATTTTGCAGTTATCTTGATGAATAGCTGTATTGCGTGCTGTAAGCCCAAGGTAGGATTTTGCTGAGCTAGGCATGGATGCTGTCGCTGAATCAGTCGTTTATAAGAGGCTCAGGATAAATTTGTCTCTCTCATCCCCCAAGAAGGCAATAGAAATCCCTTGGTAGCGGGAAGGTTTTTATAGTGAGCTTATTTGATTGTGTGCTAATCTGGAACAAAGTCTCCCGACGGCACAAGTTTTTTTCTTCCAGAGGGCAGCCAAGTACCCTCCGGTTTCCTGACACCAGGAGTGATAGCTTAGAGGGAGAATGACAGCGTAGGAGTTTTAGCAAAGGTGGAAAACAGAACATTCGGGGCATGCTTCTTGTGAGTCATTATGTTTTCTCTGGACAAGTGGATTTAGATGATTTACCTGTCGATCATCTTGTTATTCAGGGAAGCGCTGGGGGAAGATGCAGGTGAAAGCCTGTTTTTCTTTCATTCCCAGTACCTTCTCCGTTCCCACCTCGGCTTTTCTCTTGGTGGTTTCTGAGGGAGCTGCTCCTACTGAGGCATTTTAGTGAAGTAGGAATATCATATGTTTAAGGCGAGCTCAACCAGGTTTATTTTCCTAACCGACCCTTCTAATGGCTGTGGTTGCAATCAGGTGACTCCAGCCTAAGGCTGCCTTGCAGCCAGGAGGGTGGCCAGCACTCTTTGTCCCCTGCACGCTTGTCCCTCCCTCATGTTTGCAGCTCGTGCTTGGGGAGGGGGCACATGGGGAGCCAGATGTTGAGAGTGATCTGGCTGAAATGGGAGTTCCCATATGCAGCTGGATCAGTGCGTTGTAGGCACAAGGGACTGCAGGAGCAAGTTACGTCTCGGGTGTACCGATGGCATGGACTGCTCCACCTCTGGCAGCCCAACCCTGGGGCAGTGCCCCTGCCTGGAGCCTGGGGCATGGCAGCGAGTATGGGCGTCCTGCAGAGGTGTGGGCAGACCACTAATCTCTGCAGCTGTTCAGATTTTAATTTAACTGTCTAATTTCATGGACTTTAAAGAAGGGGAGATCACTGAGCTGGGTCCTGCAGGAGGAAATGAGCTGGTGGTTAGAGAGAAGGAAGTTGGTGACAGAGGAGGAACATGGTTCCATGCAAACAAGGTCATGTGAATGGCTGTTTGGTGACAGGATGGAGTGATCGATGTGCAAGGATAATAGGTCACTGGGGAGTCAGCCTGAAAGCTGAAGTCTCTCAAAATGTGTGGGACATTGTGGAAAGGAAAGTCAAAAAGACATCAAGTAAAGCCAGACAGCTTCTTGCACACCAGCCTGCCTTGCAGCTCTGGCTAGCGTGCTTCCCTTGGCTTATTTTTGCACACTCCAATCTCTGACTATATAAACGAGTTGGGCACTAAAAAGTTGTTCGCACTTCCTTCTGCGCAGACACTGGCCTGAGCCAAAGGACTGAGCCTTCGCTCCCAGGAGTAAACCCATCCCGTGGCAGGGACCAGCCCTTCCTCGCCCTGATGAGCCTTCGCTCTGGCTGCCTTCTGCAGTTGGGCTATTCCTCCCCTGAGCGGGGCCTTCCCTGGATCAGCGGCATTTAGTGGCATTTACTGGAGGGCTCAGATTACCCCAGTGAAAATAATCGGTTATGCAAAGTTACGCTGTTTAGATTGGGTTTCTTCTGTGTGGCCAGTGAGGTGTGAAAGTCAATCTGCTCTGCAAACCCTGAGGGCACTTTCTCTGTGCTGACTTGATATGATAGCTTTGGGGTTTGGCTGACGGGGGGGAAAAGCTGGCCCTGGGTTCAGTTCAAAGGGACATAAACCACAGGTGGTTACGGTGGGACTGGGCTCACGAGCAAGACAGCGCTCCTAAATCTTGCCGGGGCTGAGCAAGCCCGGCCTGGCAAAGCAAATGAGTCGCCTGAGAGGGGGGTGCGAGGTTTGGGTCTTGCTGGGGTTGCAGAGCCCTTCCGTCATCTCAGCCGGGAGAATGCTGGTGAGGGCAGGTCGTGGCTTCCAACTGATGAATATTCTTGTTAATGGTTATATTGGTGCACTTCTCTTCACAGGCTCATCATCATGGTCCATGCAGTAAACAGTGTAATTAGTAAATTCTCATGGTTAGGAGAAGGACTTGCTGTAGCAGGAGTGTTTCATGGTGTCCATCTTATACTTTTCTCATGATAGTCTTCCTTTTCTCCCTGATAGAACCACAGATTTGGATTTTCAATGCAGAAAAGTCCCTGTGGACCAACAGTCCCTCCTGACTCTTCCTGCCTGCCGGCCGTGGTTTCCATGTCATTCCTGCACAGAGACACGTGGGCTCACTCCCAGTTTGAGCTGGCGTGTCACCCGGTGGGGAGGCTGCAGGTGACCAGGGGGTTCAGGCTGAAACCCTGAACTAACATGCCAGTATGGCACTAGACCATCTGCCTGTAAGATCACAGCAATGGCACGTAGTGGCCGTCATAAGGGGCTTGCTGGCTGCTTACTGATATTTCTAAGCCCTGGAGGATCCCAAGGTAACCAGCATGAGGGATGGTCCAAGGGCTGCTGTCTTGGCCAGGTAATGCAGAACCGATGTAATGGGAGCAGTACTGAAAAGCAGCACATGCATATTTAAATCAGTGTCAATTTATGCTGTCGCTGATCTGTGACTTACCGCAGTATCATTCATATTCAGCCTTAGTGCCAAAAACAATACTCAGCTGCTTTCTTACTTCTTAATGAAAAATACCTCTTTAGGGTTTCTTTGAAGTCCCCACCCCTGAAAATCCCTGCTATATTGTCATCATTGTTACTGTTAACAGCCCCTGCCAGTATTGGGAGCCTTTCCTGACAGATAGCTCTGCAGGGGCTTTGTCCGATGCTGCAATTCAGCCTTATACTATAGACAGTTTTAAATGGCTAATGACGGGCCTCCCAGGGGATTTCTGCCAAACTCTCAAAGACCTCCCAGGTTTAAAAGTGGCAGGGTGTCCTTTTCCTGGGGCCAGCCGCAGAAGGAATGCACACAGTCAGATTCTCCTACCTAAGCTGCATCAGCCTAGTTATTTTTTCAGTTGCAAAGACTCATCCATGCGTATATAGCCGGTTGCTTAGCAGAAGAGAGATAGCTGTGTCAGTAGAGGACACGGAATAAATAGAGGAAAAAGGTTAGGTGGAAAGTATCCCCACTAGTTTGAGGTATTACTGCATTTTAATGCTGAAACTATCCTTTCTGAAAGTCATAGAAAAATACGAAAGGCTTTGAAAAATTAAGCCAGGGTCTGTATCAGAGGTACGACGAGATTCATTTTTCCCCAGTGTGTAGTGATGGTACAGTGATATTTTGGGGATACAAATAGGAACGTGAATGATGTCTAAATGAGCTGGGCTCCTACATGCCATTTTCAGAGAAGAGGCAGAAAAACACTTGAGGATCATTGAGGGTCTATTGGAAATGGGATTCCGATGCTTATGCCATGATTTCATGAGAGTTTTAAGTCGGTGTAGGCAGACGCTGCTGCCAGATGAAGCCATACCTCTCCTCTCACCTCTCCCCTACGCCGGTGCCTCTCTAAGCCCCCCTTGTCCCAACACAAGTGCTTGTTTAGCTGTAGGGTCGCTGGATCAGGGAACTGATCCCAGTTGAAACAGACCTGTCAAAACCAGATGGTTAATTTTAACCCAGCTCAGTTCCCTTCGCTCTGCAGATGTGCGTCCGTGCGGGAGGGGAGGAAGAAGGAGGACTCTGCCTCCGCTGTGTCAGCACGGGCTTACGCTGGCCAAAGCCCTCGTGAGCCCACAGCTGAAAGAACTCAGGCCAGCGCTTCAACAGCCCTTGTCTGTTCAGTCCTAGCCAAATTAAGAGAATTTGACTGGTGCCGCACAGTGTGCTGGGGAGGGCCTCACCGGGGAGGGTGGCCTGTCCTCCATGGCTGTCCGGTCTCGGCTCAGGAGATGAAGCCTCAGCCTGTCTCAGCCTTACCCTGTTAATATCCATTGATTTTGGACCCTTCTGGCAGTTCGAAATCTGTTTTGGTTCAAATTTGATCTTCAGCTTTATAAATGAAGTGCGCAGTCAGGTGGGCGCTTATTCCCATGTAAACAGAAACCGTACCATTTTGATCAGCTTGTAGCTGATGTGCACCTCACCACAGTTTTGCATCGTGGCTGAATACAGTTCACAGCTTCTGAGTATGTTTCTCGATTTATTCATAGTGAAAAGGGCTCTTCTCAGTGATTAGCAAATGAATTTCCCAGAGAATATGTAAGAATTGGTTCATTGCTTGCTCTTGTGCTACCAAATGCAACTAAATCTTTCCTCCTGCTACAGGAATCAAAATTAATACGTTCTCTTCTGTTTTAAAATAATTTCTTTTTTTTTATTGAGGGGAAAACTGCCATCTCTCAAAGTGATGCTGTGCCTTTAACTGGGCTATGGTGTACAGAGTAGTTGAAGCTTCATTTAGCCTGAATGAAAAACTTGATGCATGTTGCTGAAGAGAGGAAACTGGTGGTGGATGATTTACTTGGAATGCCCTACAGCAACGGGGTTATAAATGAGGAGGGGAAACACCAAAAGCACTGAGATCTGAACCAGAGGAAATGCACGAAGCCTTGAAGTGACCTTATGTGAATTCCTAATGATGAGACTTAATTGAACTCATTTTTTCCAGGGGTTGTAAAGATCAAAATAACAACAGCCTTGAAATGCAAAGGTCTCTAGATAATGCATATGAATGTATGGTTGCATAGAGCCGAAAACTGCCCTGGGTTTGTGTGACCAGCCTGCCCAGCAGCTGGATACTGGACCCAGTCTTGCTCCGGGAGCTGCGGTGTCTGGGGGCCCCGACCGAGGCAACGGGGCTGCTCGAGGTGCAAAAGCAATGCCTAGCATCTAAGTCCTGCCCTCCATCCCTGTGTCAAAGCTGCCTCTGCTTAAATGCTTATTTTAAACTCTGTGTTTCTGCATTGAGTCCCAGGAAGCCTGGCGTGCCCCAGGATGCGAACGGCGTGCAGCTGGGAGAGCCACTTGCGAAACAAGCTCGTGTCCTCAGCCCGGCTCCGCGGGGGCGAGTGCCCCATTGCACAGACACGGAAATCCCAGTGAGGAGAAACAGAGCAGCTCTCGAGGGGTCGCCGGGCTGTGCCCTTCTCGCTGAGGTTGGTTCCTGACGTGAAATAATGTGGGCATATGTTCAGTGTGACAGTGTCGGAAAATGATACGGAGACTGTCAAGACCGAATTCCTGTGCTGTTCCTAGAGCTTGAGATTTTTTCCTTTGTGCTTGCGTTCAGCTCTAGGATTCATTCTCCTCTTTCGTATTAATGCATTTGTGGTAACATGAAGAAGTGTTGATCTGGGGAGAAAAAGCAAGTGGTCACTGCTGTGAAAAATACTTATCACTGATTCTGGTGCCTAAATTCTCTGGGCTGGTGTTTTCCAAGGACTTGCAGAGTTAGATACCCACATGTACTGAATGTCTGTCAAACACCAGCTGCCAAAATCTCCCGAGTTTCATTCAAAATGCCAGATTAATTGATTTATTTAGATTCATAAACATCAGTAGAGAGCAGGAGGCTCTGACCCAATGAGAAACTGTGGATATGGCTGTGAACAGCAGGCTAATGAAGATGAAAAACCTCCCCTGTCCAGAGTAATCCAAACACAGTCTTACATGTGAGTCTGTTGGCCCAAGTGCAGCTGTTTGTCTTTTCAGTAATCTGAAGCCGGAGCAGTACCCTGAGAAGCAAAGGGGACAGTGACTGTTTGTACGTAGCAGAGGTCAGTTGTGCTGCTGCCTAAACCGAACAGCTTCCCGTGGCGGAGGTGAACTTCGTGGCACGACGGTGCCACCACGGCTCCGGGGACGTGCTCCTGCTGGCCTAGCCTGGCTTCCCGGCTCCGTTGGACCAAAAGAGAGCAAGAAACTCAACGTCTTCCCTTTGGAGGGAAGCTGGAAAATCTTCTCTGTATTTAAAGTTCCCATGGCTGCAGTTTGAATTTGGCACACAGTTGGCCACGGGGTTATCTGAGGTCATGTACTCAAATAGTTGTAGATAAAACAAGGGCCTGTTTGGATTGGAAATCTCCAGAGGGCTTTTCCTTTGCGCGCGGGTAATGATATTGCAAGAGGACATGAGCCAAAATAAAGATTCGGCTCCGTATGCAGTAGCTCAGTAAAATAAAATGAGCGATGGAAAAAAAAAAGAGAAAAAAAAAAAAAGACTGTTTTCATTACGTTATTTTCTGAACTTGCTGTTGAGATGGAGGAATTACAGCCAAGGAGAGGGAGTCCTGCAGCGAGGCACCATCCAGGACTGGGCTCGCCGCACCACTCTTCCAGGAAACTCCCTGTAGCTGCAGAAAGCGCCGCTTTTTCTGCTGTGCTTACCTGCCCGCGGGCTCAGCCGGTGCACCCGCTGCGGTGCAGGTCCCCGTGCCGCAGAGCCAGCGGCGGGGTGCAGGGGACGCTGCCATGTGGCTTCCCCGGCTGCAGCCTCCAGCTTCGTAGCTCCTGCTCCTCTGCTGAAGAGGTTTGTTTCCAAAAATCCCTACTAGTTGGGGCAGTTACAAAGAGGGAGAAGTTAATGGGTTTTGGAAGTTAAAGAGGGAGTAAGATTCTGTTGGGCTCTTTCACAGGCCCCTGGGCTTTTATGGGAAACTATTTACTCACCGCTCAGTGGAAGACTGCAGAGCAGAGCACATTTGGACAAGAAATGTGATTCAGTACTTTTCCAGGCTGCCATTAGAGAAAAGCGTACGCTTGTAACAACAGCCCTCTTCCTTGCTTGCTGCCTGCTACAACGATCTTCATGGCTTCACAGCCTGTTGTTATGAAAATAATTGAAATGCAAAAGCAAAGTGACAAAGTTGGGAAGAAAATTAGGCCTTTGGGGGCTCTCCGTCTTCTGTGGTGCACTCGGCTGCTGTGGTGATAGATGCTGCTATAAAAGCATCACCCAACAGGTAGCGAGAAAGTAAAGATGAGACAGAAATGAGGAGGAAAAGCCGGAGGAAAAGGTGTTCACCACACTTCACAGCATGCTGCAGCTCAGGGCACCGCGGAAACTGAAACGGGACTTTCCTCTTGGTGCCATGACATCCTGCCCATGGGCCTGATGAAAGCACACACGGGCTGTGGTGGGGTGGGCAGTATAGGCTTTGCTGGCCTGGAGGTGCCCGCTCTGGCTGTCGACCAACACCCCCAGGTCCTTCTCTGCTGGGCAGCTTTCCAGCCACTCTTCCCCAAGCCTGTAGCACTGCATGGGGTTGTTGTGGCCAAATGATGAGACAGAAATGAGGAGGAAAAGCCGGAGGAAAAGGTGTTCACCACACTTCACAGCATGCTGCAGCTCAGGGCACCGCGGAAACTGAAACGGGACTTTCCTCTTGGTGCCATGACATCCTGCCCATGGGCCTGATGAAAGCACACACGGGCTGTGGTGGGGTGGGCGGTATAGGCTTTGCTGGCCTGGAGGTGCCCGCTCTGCCAGGAGCCAGGGCTGCTGTGTGTCAGGGAGCAGCTCTGTGTCTTGCCCAGTCTCCATTTGCTCGTGCTCTCAGCTCCCGCAGAGGGGTGCAGTACGAGGAGTCCCCCTGCCCACACTTGAAATCCCTATGGAGTGCGGTTGGTCAAGTCCTGCCGAGCTGCTGCGTTTCAGACTTGCGTTTCAGGTGGCGTTGTGACAGGTGGCACGTAGGCAGTGCCACCTCCGGGCTCTCAGCGGGAGCAGGCTGGTCCCAAGTAGGGAGTTGCTGTTTGAGAAGAGAGCGTGTCCCACACCATGCAGGGTCACCCAGGCACTGCATGGACCTGCTGCATGTCCTTTAGGGCTTTCCCCTGAGAACGAGGAATGTACAAACCTCTTACTACTATGAATTTCATTTCTGTGTAGAAATTATCTGAAGACAGCTTGCAGCTTTGTTACGCTTGTTTATTGTGTTGGTTTTAAGATTGCTTGCTGAGGAACTCCAGATGTGGATGTTTTGTTGGTGGCTGTGGACATGAGGAACCCAACTCCCACCAAGTTCAGGGGGATTCGTGTATCCCTCTCCTGGGCTGCTGAGAAGAATTCAGCCTCAGTCAACAAATCTTTATCTACGTCTTCATTAGAGTTCACTCAAGGTGCTCACTGGAGACTCTGGGAGTTTGAAAGGTTGAATTCATCAATCAATTTATTTCTGTCCCCTGTCTGGATGGAAACAACTGATAAATGTAGGTTTCTGGTGCAGATTCTGAAGCTTACATCTTCACAATTCAGTTTCCCCTAGTATATGCTTCAAATGTATATTCACATTCTTTGTGTGAAGCCAGTTTGTTGGTAGGGAAGGAGTCATAAAAAGGTCACATATTCATCAGGATTCATTTTTAGAAAGGGAACAAGGCTGCATGCATGTCTCCTTGGAGCATTGGCCCTGCTTTTCTCCTTATAGGGAGTATTTTAATAATGGTAACACTGTAGTTTTTCAGCTTATGGAGACATACAGCAATGTTCCAAAAAGCCGTAGTTGCAGTCAGTGCCACCAAGGGGTTTTCTCTCTCTGCGCATCCCGTGTTTCTACGTTGTGCATGTTACTACAGCTTTTCTGTATCTTGTAGACATGGTGTTTCTTAATGTGCTTACGGTGTGCTTTTAGTACTTGCCTCATGACAAATTGCTAATCAAATACCTTAGGTCTATAGTATTCCATCAAAAACACTTTTGAGCTGCTGGGTTTCTTTCTGAGCATTCATGGACGTACTGGGAAAAACCAGTAAAGTCCTTACTGACCAGAGAAAGGAAAAACAGGAGGGTTTGGCACTTATATAGATCCTTACGATGACATACAGACCTGTGTATAAATGACATTTTCTTCCTAGAAGGCCTGAGTGCAAATCTTTGGGTGACCATTAAAGAGGAGCAATTTGTTACCACCGTTCCTGCTGCGGGCCGGTGGGTTGTACGGTTGGGCTGGGTTGGGGCTGGGTGTATGGTTGCACGCTGTCCACTGGAGCATAGGGCAGGATCACTTATCCCAGTGCCAGCTGGAAGGGGACAGAAGGTGACTGATGTGTCAGGAAGCACTGGCAGGCAATACCCTTCCAGCTGAAAGCCAGCCAGGACAAGTCAGTTTGAATTTTTAAATTTTTTTTTTTGTAGGAATATGAACTGGCTCCCTAATTTTGTGTTGTGTCAGTGCTTCATGTCACGTGCCTCCGCTGCCTTTGACCCCAGAGCAGAAGCTTTGCTGCTGGATTTGCTGTATTGTCACATTGCAGCCTGTGTCTCTCGCTTACCTCTCTTGGACAATAATCCATTTTACAGAACCTCATCTGAGTTTAGCTGGATTGTTATTCTGGCTCAAAAGAAACTCAGGACTCGACAGAAGTGCCAAGGACCTGGTTTGCAGTGCACTGGCAAAGCCAGGAAAACGAGGGAGGCATTTGTCACCTGAAGGGTCTGTATGATTTAACCACACACACACATCTGGCAGTTTTATGACGGTGACATTTTTCATTTTTTTCCCCAGTGGTAGAGCAAAATTAATCAGAAACGCTTTGGAACAACAACTGTTTTATAGTGATCGTAGCATGAGTGCAAGACGAGGCTTGTCATCATGGCAGCCTCGGAGATAATTTGCTGAGACATTCAACTGCCTTTAAATCTCCACTAGAGAATTTTTGCATTTCTGGTCGTGGGTCACTTGTGCTAATTTGGCATCTCTCTTAGAGCAATTTACATTTTTCTTTCAGCACAAACACTTATCCTCTCTAATAATGAGAACGCTCCTGTGCTTGGTTTTGGGGGTGGTGGTGAAAGTAGTTCAAATCTGAAGAGAGGCAGCTGTTCTCCTTGGCTCACCAGCGTGTTTCAGGCATTCGTTGAGCCTACAGAGGAAACACATTCTTAAAGTCTGTGTCAGGAAACCAGCTTTGAAGGCAGAAAAGTCGTGTGAATTTTCAGTGTTCCTCTAAGACCTATAATTTGTTACAGCACTGTAGGTGCTGCAGTTCGTTTGTGGTGTATGTTAGTGAAGCCCTCACAGGATTTACACTGCAACACGTTTAGCAGATTTTAATCTAACGTTACTGAGTTGAATCAGAAGTTGCATGAGAAGTTAAGGTTGGGACGTGGTCATTAGTGCGTAGAGACGTACTCCTGATATGAGTTCAGGCCCATGGGTTTGAGTGTGAACTGGCCAAGAAACGAGCTTTTGTCAATGCAATACAAGTAAGACTGTTCCTCAAATAATTTAATATTAAATGTGTGAAGCAAGCCTCAGATCCTGCCCTGTCCTGCGTGTCCCAGAGTTGGAAGAACAGTGAGGCAGTTGTCCCCGAGCTGCTCGATGCCGGTGAGCTTGAAGGCTCTGAAGAGGTTGTTTACCGGTGAGATCAGAAGGGTGTTTTATTTGATGCAGAGTACAAAGGTGCCAACACCTTCTGGAAGAGGACAGTGGTACATGAGGGAGACTGTAAAGTCCACGAGAGCTCTTGCACAAGCAAAATGCAAAGCAGGGACCAGAGCAGAAGTGTCAGAGAAGAACTAGGCACTGGTGACCCAGCCTCCCTCTGAAGGGTCCTGGACCGGCCCTCAGGGTAGATGAACAGGAAGAGAAACGAGGGATTTCTGTTAGAAAAGGGGATGGCAGGACTGAACCTGGACAACTGAATAGTCTTTGCAGATTGCCCCTTCCATGCCAGCAAGCTTTGATTTCAGGTTTAAAGTAAAAAAAACCTTAATTCGGATCAGTCCTTCAAGCCCAGGTAATGTTTTTCCAAAATATAAGTGTGCAAAACAGCTACTTCCCAGGAGCAGGAGACCTCTGAAAGGGAGATTATTTGTGTGTTGCTTGTCCAAGCGACAATGATTAAAGGTTTCTCGGCAGGCTTGTTCCCTCGTTAGAGATTTGAACTTTGAAGTTCCATCTCCAGCTGGAAACTCACACAAACCTTTGGGCCAAGAGCACTTTTTTCCTTGAAATATTTGGTATCAGTGCTTTGGTACAAATCTCTAATTTGTGTGCAGCTTCTGCTTTGCGACTCATCTACCTTGGCTGAAGACAGCCAGTGACAAACTGGGATTACTGAATGAGGCAAAAATCCACATTGCCCTGGAAAGGTATCTGGGGACCTCACAATCCTGCCTTGAGATAAACTCTCATCACAGCCAGCTTGAGACGGAAGTATTTTGCATCCCTCCCCTTTCTTCTCGGTGAATATAGAAACTTTTAACTCTCCTCCATACCAATGATGGATCGCTTGAAAATACAGAGCATAATCCTTTGTCTTTTTGGAACTAGGGAGTGTTTTAAATAAAACTTTGAAAGGCAGCCCCTGCGTTTAGCCCTGCATGGGCTTGGCAGCTCGATGTCAGCATACAGATGCAGATGTGAAGGTGAAGCTCCGCCGTGTGCACGTGGTGAGGCCAAGGCATGCGGGACAGCTCTGCACGCACTCGCTTTGGTGGTTTTTTTCTCTATGCTTGGAGCAGTCGTGTGAGTGCATCTGTTTTCTTCTTTCAAAAATGCATTCCTAAGGAACCCAGGAGAAACGAGTGGCCTGCAGACAAGGTCTGCACTGCTCCCATGCTCCAGTCGCCACAGGAGGGACCTGCTGGTGGTGGCTGTGGGCCACGCAGTCCAGTGCGCACCTGGACTCTGGATTTCCCTCCTCGGTGTTGGGAGGCACTAACGCTGTACATGTGTGACCCCAAAACAAAATGTGCTCTCATTGCTGCTGCTGTGGTACCTCAGCCGGGCCTGGCGGGCTGGGATGGATGCTGGATAGCTGCATCTTACTTGCAGGGCTGCTTGGTAAAGGCTTTCGGAAAGCATTTCCATGGAAGAAAGTCCTGTCTCATCGTCTCTCCCCCCACCCCCAGTCACAAGCATCTTTGTGTAGCCCTTCCCCGTCGCTGTTTTCCCATGGCAAGAAGTGCCTAGTTCAGAAAGCATCAGCCCCAAGCCCTTTGATCTTTTCTTTCTCAAGAGAAAAAAGATTAAAAAGAGACAAGAAGTTAAGGATTTGTGAGGGGGAACGGAACATGAATAGCAAATTCTGCTGCGGAGGTCACCTCCCCCTGGCTTTCTTCCTGTGTGATCAGGAGGAGGGAAGGGTGCGGAGCGGGTCTGTTGGGGGATCCAGGGAGGAGGCGAGTAAATTGGGGGCAGAAGAGTGGGGGTGGAGTGGCGAAGCCCTTCAAAAGGAACAATGCTTGCAAGCTCCTGCATTGTTAGGCGGCCCTTTACAGAGAGCGCCATGAATACAGGTTATAAATTCTTTGGCCATTGAGAGAGCTCTCCAAACCTGACTCCATCCTGCACTAAACCAGGCCTGAGCCCTATCAGTTGCATAGCAATGAATTCATTTACATCTGGATAGTTAATCTCCAATTCACTTGACAGTTTATCTCACCCTTGGAAGAGCGCGCAGTGCCTGCTCTATTGTGTTGAAGCCAGTCTATGATCACCAGCTAGGCTAGCGACTCTTTTTTGTGCGCAGCAAAGATAAGATATCTAGCTTATGAAACACGCAGTTATTACCCCACGCCACTTGATTCTGCGGTACTTTCACTTGACGTCCTCCCCATCTTTACCCTTCGCCTCTTCAGTGTGGAAATGCCATATCCCTTCCTCGGCTTCTGTCGCAGTACAACTGAAGTACTGCTTTTCTAATAGGAATGGCATTAGATGAACCCAGTCCAGAACTATTTAGTTTGTTCTCATTTACTGAGGTCTCTTAATTCTGCACTGATTTTTATCTCTGGATGTTTTGCACAGATCCCCCAAAGAGGAAGCACTGCTCTTGTTCCAGCATGGCTCAGCAGAGCATCTTCCAGGGGGATGCCAAGGACGGTGCCCTGCAGCTGCTTCGCAGGGGGCTGTGAGAAGCCTAGGATGTCCTGCGGGGATGGGAGAGGCACCATTCACCCAAAACCCCAGCAAGAGGAGGCGAGCCTACTTGTGAGCCAAGCCCTTTTGAGTGGCGCTGATTTGGCCCATTGTGAATGGGGAAATAATTACAGTAGTGCACATCCAAATGGGCAGTGATGTGGAGAGGAACTCATTGCTTTCGGGCTGTGTGGGCATGTGGAGGTGAGAACAGGGCCTGTTTTGGCAGATCGACCAACTTTCTGTTCGTGTCAGCAAAGTGGATCAGGAAAGGAGACCTTGGGGGTCAGAGGACAAAGTTAAGCATGAGAATTCCTTGATTTATTCGTATTTTTAAGTCTCCAACTTTAATTTCCTGCAGTCAGTATTTGTATGTATTTGATGTGGTTTGGATGTGATCTGTAGAAGGGCCACTCTAATTAAAATATCCCTCTTTTATCTAGAGTGGCTGCAAATCTTTAACTGGTCCTTTTGTTTCCTCTAACACGCAGTGCACTTAGTTCTGCTTCGGTCATGAGAATTATGTCTGAAAGGCTGTCTGAAAGGTTTAGTGTGGTTAACACTAAGCAGTGAAAAATAGCGAGATAAAGTAGATGATGTGATTTAAAAACTAGTAATAAGTTGAGGCAAGAAAGCAACTTTGGCTTTTTCTTTAAGTACTGAAGAACCTTTCATTTGTCTGCAACCAGGAAAGTCAGAAATATTTCCTTTTCCGATGAAAGCTCAAGCTGTCACTGAGTCACAGCAGTCCGGCAGCTGAAACTGGAAGTGGAGCTCCAACTCTCCAAAGACTGGTAATAGCCCCATATCTGTTGGGCTGTTCCTGCTCTTCTCTGCCTCTCGCCTCACCTCTCCTTGGGAGGACCTCTAGCATGAAGGTCACAGGAGAAGTTCATCAGTGAAGAGCAGCTTCAGACTGTGTGAGCAGTGTGTCTCAAACAGGAGTGTGACTGTATTTCTTGTTTGTGACCTCTAACTGAAATTGTTTTAATATTGGAAGATTTGGCTCAGCGATGTGGCCATCACTGTTGCTGATCTTCCTTCAGCATGTGACTTCAGTACGTGCTGGAGTCTATCTGGATAGACTCTATCTATCCAGACGATGCTAGCTGGGCATATCTTTGAGTCACTTTTGCTTCCTTTCCACATTGTTCTTAGGAAGCCAGCGAGCAGCCAGCAAACCAGTGACTTACACCAGCCTGCAGTGTGTTCTGGGTGTGGAACATAATGGGGTCGATATTGCGTTCTTGAGGAACACTGCTAGTAGCATTGTAATAGTAATATCATGGAATCATAGAATCATTTAGGTTGGAAAAGACCTTTAAGATCGAGTCCAACCATTAACCTAACCCTGCCAAGTCCACCACTAAACCATGTCCCTAAGCGCCACATCTATACGTCTTTTAAATACCTCCAGGGATGGTGACTCAACCACTTCCCTGGGCAGC